>NW_015552621.1:179109-198145 GCF_001515605.1 Sinocyclocheilus anshuiensis | reverse complement strand
TGACATCCGCGACCCCACGCTGCTGGAAGCCTTCCACTCCACGCATCCAGATTGCCCTGAGCCCCGAGGAAGAGGTAGACCACCACGACGTCGGGGTTTTCGGCCCTCAGGAGTGGGCCGTGGAGGGGGGGGGGGACTGTCACAGATCGGCCAGGCTCAATCACCTCCCAATCACAGCGAACACCATCACCTGAGTTCTAATCACACGCACCTGTCACGGATCAACAATCACCCTCAGCTCCCATACAAAAGCACACACCCCACTTCACTCCAGTGTCCAATCTCGTTTTCATCGAAGTGGACTCTCTCTCTCTCTGATATCCTTACTAGATACTTAGAAAGACTTTACCTGCCTGTGTTACTTACCTCCTGTTGAGGACCCTATACGGAATTACTCTTCTCATCTACCTTCAGGCCCGTTACCATAGTTCATATTCTCACCATCCATCCGCACCCCTTGCTGAAAATAAACATTGTTGTACTCTTCTAACTCTCTGTGTGAGTCTCCTTCCGTAACACATGTTAATTTGGTGCTTAATTATTATCAATTATTATTGGTGCTCAATTATTAATAATGGTGGTTCTTATAATTATTGGCATCATCAATGTTGAATAGTTTTCAGAAAACTCAATATTTTTACCCAGCCCTATTGTCCAGTGTACAAAAATGATCTTGTTCCCATCCAGGGATAAAATTTACAGAGCCCGGGACAAATGTTAAATGGGTGGATCATCTCTCCCCTGGGTCCAATGAGTAGGCTGTATCAAACTGGGCCTCTTACCGACAGCCCTGTTCCCATCGTGGTTCCCATTTTCTACCAATAATTTTTTGGCCAACAACATCACCAATTCTTCATATAGTGTGGCTGAAGCTCAGAGGCTTTCTGATTTCAAGAGCACAGCTTGCATCCACTTAAGCCAGTTTAATTACTTGCTAGTGTTGTGTAGGGAAAGTCTTGCTTTCCCTTTCAGTCCCTTCATCTCTTGCCCCCTCTCTCTTTGTCTTTTTCCTGCTCACTTAAATCCACCCATATGGAACATGCCAACGATGGCTGTGGTTTATTCTTTGGCCCTCTCACCTTGTTTGTGCATTTTCCCCTCTTTGGAAACTCTTAGACGATAACTCTCGAGTGTTGTTGTTTAACTAGGGTGTTCTTTTCTTTTCCACCAAACATGGAGTTCATTAGACTCAAATGAGTGACAGGCTTTCTCAACTACTCACTGCTTCCTACCTTTGATCCTCTACGAGCCCCTCTTGTACAGTTCAGAGTGGCAACAGGGTTCACACGGATTCAGGCTTCCTCCTCATTTACCTCAACAGTGACCGTGATTTTGACTAGTAGCATGTGTTTTGGGATTTTAAAAAAAACCTTTTGTTGGTCCTGAGACAACATTCCTGTCAACACTAACATGCAGGGTTGGTGAATTTTCTGGGTTCAATACAAGTTAAGCTCAATCGACAGCACTTGTGGCTTAATGTTGATTACCACAAAAAAAATAATTTTGAGTGGTCCCTCAATTTCATTTAAAATAAACAGTGACACACTTACAATGAATGTAAATGGGGCACATTTTTGGAGAACTAAAATGTGACGCTTATTTTGAATGCACTTATGTTCATTTTTATGTCATTGTTCAAAGTTTTCAACAACAGAAAATGTTCATTGTGGCTTACATGCACTGTAAGCCAGATTTTTCTTCTTTTTTCTTTCTTTCTTTTTTTAAGAAAAGGAAGGATCAATGGAAATTAATTTGTGGTAATCAATATTATGTCACAATTGATCTTGCCTTGTACTGAACCCGGAGTATTTGAAAAATGGCTTCCTATTTAATTCATTAGTTGAGATTTGATCTGAATTGGCCATGCCTTCTAGATATTGAATTGGAATTACAGGAAGTGGGAGAAATTCAACTGTTAATGGCATTCTGGGAAATGAATGTTCTTCCATCATTGATGCTATATATGCTAAATATATATTTATACCTAAATTTATAGGTTGCATTTCAAACTGATCAATCTGTTTGTCTATAAGGCCTAAAGCCTTCAAATTCTTTTTTTAAGCTTTCAAATGGCTTTGTCAAGAATTCTATACAGCGTTTATGCAAACTGTCCTATTTTAGTTTAACAATGTGACTTATTGCTTTTAAAGAAATAACAAAAAACTAAAATTCAGGTTTTTACAATAAACTGCCCCTAAAATCTGAGGTAAGTAATAGGTTGCTAAGAATGCTGTTCAAGGAGCATGTCCTACTTCACAAAATTAATACTCAGCAATAAAAAGGTTTATCAAATGGTATGGCATTTTAAAAAGACATAACCTTAATATGACTTTACCGCTGCACCTCATCGTCAAGTATGGATGGGTCTATTCCTCCAGCTGTCTCGCTGCTGAGATTACTCTCCCAGGCCTCCTTCTCTTTTATTTCCTCAGGATGGATAGAGTGCTGAAATGGAAAACATGTGTCTCCTGAGTGCGTAACATTATTTTCCCCTGTGATGCCCTGGCAGCCGTGATTAATTAATGATAACCGTTACAGCGTTATATCACTTTGGGCGACAAGTAGACTATGACATACCTAATTTGCCTCCTTTCTTCTAATTTTTGTCTCACTGATGCATCTTCCACAAGCTCATGTCAGCCTTGAAAATTAATGTACAAAAGACGCACGTTACATGCAAAAAGTCAACACAAACCTGTCTGTATCACCTTTGTCTGTAAGTCATAATGGTGGACTGCAATTCCTCTTTGGAATTTCTCTTGATTATTACTTTCCTGGAAAATCCCCAAGGAGGCAATGTCTTGTTTATGGACAATACATTTAATGGAAGAAATTAGAATAGGAGCATATTTCTCAGCAGCTGTGTACACATAGAGGAATCTGTGAAGGAAGCCATTAAAGTAAACGCCTGAACGGAGCTGAGAATTGCGATGCAGATGCATAATTGCGCAAAAGAGCCTCTACGATCTCTCTTCAATGCATTGCACCCATCTAACACCCCCTCAATCTGTTTGTTTACGGCTACCTTGAACAAAAAAACGTGTTCTGTGAACTGTTTAGTGCAAAACAGATACTAAACTGAGCTGTTAACTATTTACATAACTTGTAGCCCAACACAGATACGGTTTCAGCTGTTGTTCACTATCTCCCTTAAATGGAACCCGATCTGTGTGGTAGCAACATCTGAAGTATTTGCCATGTTTTGCAGTGTGAAATCCCCATTATTCAGCATGTTAAACAGCCCTCACCCCCTCTGTCATGGCTCGAGTGCGTATGAACTGGAATCCTGGCATTAGGAAGGCCATTACAGCAGCCTCTCTATGGGCCGGTCCAGATAAAATAGGATTTGAAAATACTTTGGGATTTTACGTCCATCAGCACATTGGAACCGAATAAAATGTATGATGGTAATGACTTGCAGGCCAGGCGAGCGCAACGTCCCACATCTCTGCACGGAGGCCATTTTGTTGCCAGATCCCTTACCGCACGCTTGTCAGTTGCAGTGGAGTGGCAAGGAGGCAAAAACAAGATCAGAGTGAAAAAGGTGGCTGCTGGCCAAGCAGCTCCTGTCGGATGTGAATTCAGGGAACTGTAGGGATTTTTGAGGGGAAAACCCTCCGTCTACTGAATACAGACACATACAAACCGCACACATGCACCCAGACAGACGGCGAATGGAATCACACACAACATCTGTGACTTTTTATTTGTATTTACGAATATATGGATCGTAGTATTTAATACATCACCATTTTAACGCGGTGAAATATTTGTGGATATTTGTATGTAACAAAGCTGTGTTTGGGATGATTGTGCAGTTTAAAAAGCCACTGTATAACGCAAAAAGGCTTGAATGGTCTTGAATGAAATTGGATTACACTGAAATATTACTTAAAAAGCTCAGTGAAATATGACAAGAGTGAGTGAAAGAGAAGGAAAGAAAGCTTGGCATTTGGCAATGACAGCTTAATGGCCTGTGAGCGAATAATAACATGTTCAGTTGTGCTCATGTCCCATTTTAATGACTGATTTATGTCAGTTTTAACAGGGCAGATACATAATTACTTATGATTTTTGTCCTCTAATTACACTGAAATATTACTTAAAAAGCTCAGTGAAATATGACAAGAGTGAGTGAAAGAGAAGGAAAGAAAGCTTGGCATTTGGCAATGACAGCTTAATGGCCTGTGAGCGAATAATAACATGTTCAGTTGTGCTCATGTCCCGTTTTAATGACTGATTTATGTCAGTTTTAACAGGGCAGACACATAATTACTTATGATTTTTGTCCTCTATAGGTCTTGTGGAGATTTGCTTGATGCACCCATTGGATGATGTGAAGACCAGGTCAAATATAATTTATCATGTAATTCTCTCTTGTTCCTTTCTGTTGTTAATTCAGGGCTAGGCATTTTCTACTTCTTGTGGCAGTAGCGGAATATTTCTGTGGAAAAAGAAATGCATCATTTATTCATTCTCCCTCAATGTTTAAGTAATACTTTTTAATGTTCTCAAATTGCTCACATACTTACCTCATTATTTCTCTTAATTATATCCTTTGATTCGATTCCTTGTGGTTATAAAAGTGAAAGACTATATGTGTATATAGTTTTGAATTAAGGTTGCATTAACAAAACGGCACCGGCTGGTATTTGTTTTTGTTAACGGCTCTTGCACGTGCATTCTTCCACCAATACAGATGGAACACCAACCGAAATATTAACATTTCCTTAACCCTAGAGAGCCTACTGTATCATATTTAATACAGGACTCTGAATTATCAACATGATCAAAAAATCTGTTATACAAAATCTACAACATGTCTTTGCCCTCCGATTAATAGTTCATACATTTTTCAAGTAAAAGGCCTTTTGTTATAACTTTTGTTATATAATAAAAAAAAAAGAGGTATACGTGTCTTTTTGCTCTGAAAAAAATATAATTTGTATAATTTTTAAAAGAACACATGCAAACTTTTAAAATATATAGTTTTTAATATTTTGTCTAAATGTTTACGGTTCCATATATATATATATATATATATATATATAAAAGATTTTTATTTTGACTATTATTTCATATTTCAGACTTTAGGGTTATGCTCTCCTCAGCTGAATTTATATAGTGTGACCAGTATAGACTGATTCCCGAACTAAAGTTGTTTATCTTATTGAGACAGCTAACAGTGAAACTTAAATTAATGGTCACTCACTAGTTTTTCATGTGACAATGTGTAGTTAAAGAAGCACATCATGCATTTCATCAGGATAATTTTTTTGTATATTTAGTAATTTTGTTTAATATTTACTTATGGTCAGTCATTAGACAGTATTTATGCTGCCCCAATAATAATAATAATAATAATAAATTACCAATGAAAAGTAATTTAAAAATTACTCTATTCTAACAATTATTTAAAATATTTTATTTAAATTATATCGTTATTTGGCAATTGAATTGTATTTTCTTCCAAATAATTATTCTTTATTTTGTATAAGAATCATTAATGAAAATGGAATCATTACCAGGAACTAGAATCGTTACATTATTTACAATTCTAATTAGTATTACCAATCAATTCTAAATATTTTGGGAAGCAATACCTCTTTCCCTCAGTCATGCAAGAAAGAAGGAATGTTGAAGAGAGGGAAAGAGAAAATGAATCAGGGCCCTCACACTGGAGTCGCTCAGTATGGAGTAAACAGGTTGTGGGCCGGTACTAAACCTTTACAGCTTCTAGGTGCCCTGCCAAGACCTCTGGCTCTGTGACTAACACCCCTCACACATACGCTATGAAGTTTCACATTTTCCGCTACCGTTTTCTGGTAAATAAACTTTTTGAGATGATAATTAGATATTTGTACTTTGAAGAGGAAGTGTGCTTGTCAAGGTGGCTTGTTTGTGTTTCGTTGTGTCTATTTGCATGTGTTTGTTTGCAGCAGTGTCTCTGTGTGTACACTTGTATGAAGCGACATTCGATACTCTAGAGTCCTGTAGAGTGATTTAGGATCTGGTGCTGCTGGTTGAGGGTTTATTACAGGTAAGGCCACAGTTAGGCCGCTCTCTCCTCACACAGGGTCAGGGTTAAAAGTGCACTCTCTATTTTCTTTGTAATGCTCTTCCTCAAGAAGTGATAAAAGCCCTGTGTAAAGAGCAGCAGTTTTATTTATTTGTTTTCTGTGGGTTTCTCTGTTAGTGTGAGAGAATCCAGTCAACTGCATAACGCATGTGAGTGTGGTGCGCATATGTGCCCAGATTATTCATAGGCTCGGATTGAGAGGATCAGCCAATCAGACAACTGCTCTGTCTGTCTGTCCGTCTGTCTCTGTCTAATGCTCTACCGTTCTTTCTAACATTCTACCATTATATATGTCATTCTATCGTTCTACCATTTAATCTTTTGTTTAATTGCTCTATCATTCTATCTGTCATAGGCTCAAATTGTGAGGATCAGCCAATCAGACAACTGCTCTATCTATCTATCTATCACCTACCTACCTACCTACCTACCTACCTACCTACCTACCTACCTACCTACCTATCTATGTACCTACCTAACTACCCACCTACCTATCTATCTAGCGTTCTAGCATTCTAGCGTTCTGTCTGTCATTCTGTCAATCTGTCGGTCTATTCATCTACCTGGCTGTCTGTCTGGCAAATAAACTTTCAAACTTCAATGCTTAAATTGTTTTAATAACTTTTAAACAAGGCTTTATAGTGGTGATGAGTTTCCAATTGATGACAGCTACTCAGATGTTCTGAAGAAAATGTAAAAATCTAGTCGTTATATTACTTGTGTACCTCTTTCTTTCTCTCTCTTGGGTTTTCAGTCACACTAAAGCAGGCTAATTGGCAGAATGAAGGGTTAGTAGAGCTGAAATCTATTAGCATAGGTCTTAGAGAGCTGCTGAAGCACAAATGCCCAGCACACCTCCTCTCCGACGCTAGCTGCAGGAATGGCTCCTATTAGTGACTGGCTGCCGCTTTAATGTCCGCTGCTCCAAATTAGATGCCAACTGGAGTGAACAGTTTTTTTTCCCTTGCTTTCTTCAACAAGCCGCCTTAGTGGAATCAAAGGCTTTTTTTCTGAGGGGAACCTGACAAAAAATGTATACTTGGGAATACATATTTACCCTGTGCAAATGAGGGTGCTGGAGCCATGTAGAGGCAGAGACAGGAATTAAACGACTGAGGGGGCCGTCGATCTCAGACACGCGCACAAACTCACAAACAAACATCTGGAAGCAGATTAGGAGAACATTAAGAGGATGTATTTCAAGGCCATGATTGTTTGTAAGGTTAAATCAACGTTTACTTTAAAGTCTTACTACCATTCTTCATACTTGTTTATATTCAGGATCAAGCACTTCCAGCTGAACGTAAAATTATGGGTCTCTCCTCCTCTGACCGTCATAAGACGCCACCATATATTCAGATGAGAGCAGTCCTTCACAAATAAACGTCTCTTAGAAGAGGACAGGTCTATGTGCCACTTATATTCATTTGTGTTCAACGGTGCTCATTTCTGAGTTGGAATGTTGCAGTTTTTTTTCAAAGGGGGCTTGCTAGGGTGAGAGTAGGGGGTTAGTTAGACTTCTAAGGAGACAGTGAGACTGGAGTTACAGCTTTTCATTAACCTGGAAACCACCTAGTTACATGGTTCATGGGCTGGTCTCAGCTCACTTGGAGGTAACAAAGGGTTATATTTTTATTTTTATTTTTTTTTCTTCAGATTTACGTCTGTTTGTACTGGTAAATATTGAGTCTGATTCAAATAGTTTTAATTTATAATAAGTATGCTGTTAATATTACATTACAAATATTTTCATTAAATAAAACAGCTGAACTGATCTTGTCATTGCGTCTGTCCATGTTGCGTAATCCACCATTCTCAGTCTCTTTTGCCATCAGTCTACACACTTATTCCTCCACTGCTAGTGATTAAAACAACCTGGAGATACCTCCTCGTGAGAGTCACTGTGATGACACATCCTTTGTCAGATCCTAGCATGCTTGAAAGAGCGATAGAAATGTTTGATGAGGGCAGTGACAGATGACGTCCTGTCCCCAGGAACGGTGACGCTGAGAGAGGAGCCCACAAGCTTCCACCCCCGACTGGTGGCTGAACCTTGGTGCACTCTTGATGGAATCCCTCAACCAGCCTTTAAACAGCAGGGCTCAAAGCTCAGAGGACTAAGAGCCGATCCGGCCCAGTAAAGCAGCACGTCGCTCAGCTGTGCTCCAGTGATCTCTTAATCCTACCCTGCCCTGGCTGATGCCTCTGATGGTGTAAACTGTACACAGGTATCCGACTGTGGCTCTCTGTGCTTAGGAAGCCAAGACTCCATTCACATCAGTGAGCGGACAGTAACTACTCTCACAATTCCAGTGAAAGAAGTCAGCAGAACATTGGTTGTGGCATGTTTCATTATAAAGGGGAAATCTAAAGCCAGTCCAAAATAACTCACGGCACTACTATTTGTGGTTTAGAAAGGGAATTAAAAAGCTTTTATATTAGTGGCTTACCACTGACATATTTTGGCCAAAAGTCTTCGCCAGGGTGTATGGAGTACAATATAGACTCTTAAACTTAACACAGATCATAGAACATCAGGTGTAAGTAATAACAACAGAAATAGTTAGTTTGAGGTAATTAGTAAAGACTGAAATTATATCAAAAGTTCTGGCGTCATATAATACAAACCACCAAAGTCCATTCCTTGACCATGTTCTCAAGTTTACTGAGACTAAATTATATTAAATGTATGTTTATGTAAAAAGAATGAAACTTGGCACCAAAACTACTCACACTGAGCATGAAACGATTACATACCTTAACAAATTAGCTCTGTTCATTTGTGGGCTTAAAATGTAAGGGATGTTTTCACTTTCCTGGAATGGAACAATGGAAGAATAGGAGTGTGATAGCGTGACATATGAATATTACTGTGTCTTGGTAATAATGGTGTTCTAATGTTAGTAATAAAAATTATTGTAAGAGTAGAACTGTTGTAACACATCTAGATATAGTATGTCTATATTAAACACATTTCCATTTTGTTAGCATATCACGTTTCAACCAAAAAACCAAACCTTTATGACTTTCTTTCTTCTGTGGAGAGGGGGAGTAAATGATGACCGAACTTTCATTTTAGGGTGAACTATCCCTTTAAAGGAGGGACCAGAGTCATATTGAGACCAAAATATCATCACTTTTTTTTTTGCACAGGCAAGCACCCATTGCATTTTATTCAGAAAATGTTTGACTTCAGATTCTAGAAAAGAACTACTAATGTGCCGATGGAGCAGATACCTGCGGTGTGACCTCCTGCTGATGTGACTGCCATTGCACATTATGACCTAGTATTAAACAGGTCTGCTTGAAGGAGTTGTCACAAACACCCAAATGCATGTTACAAACATACTAAATAAAGCAAAAATGTCCCAGCGTGCTGAAATGACCCGTTTTAGAGAAGCAGTAAAGTGTCTGATGAAAACTCGTTTGTCTCCTGTGTCTGTCATACGCCTCACAGCATCTGTGAACCACTCCTTCTGAGTTTTGTTTTGCAGTGGCCGTGTTCTTACCAGGCAGGGGGTGAGAGGTGCACATGTAGAGTTGTAATTCAGAGACTCCGGTTTCTGTTGCTGAAGAAGCAGTGAGTGCAGTATTGATGACCGTGCTCTGCACTGTCCTGACCGTCTGTGTAATAGCTGCTAGTCTCCTGCTGTCTAACGAGAATCCACCATCCTTAGCCGGCCATTTCCTTACTTCAAAGCAGCCATAACTAAGCCGGACTGAGACAGATGATCCAGAGTCTCTCAATCTGATATTTCGGCCAAGTAGTTGTGCCTATAAACCACTAGCTATGTTTCCATCCACCTATTTTTATTTTTATTTTGGATTATCGCATCAAAAACTGTTGGATGGAAACGCCAAGATGCGCATAAATTCTAAAAATGCACATAAAAAACGTATGCGCACAACTAAGTAGGATAAACTTTTTATCCGATAAGAAAAAATGTGCATAAACTACGATGGAAACACATTTAACGAATAAATTCCACCATGTGCATTGAAAAGTCATGTGACTTTGCGCTATGAGACGGGATAAATTGACTAACCAGCGGACCGATCTCGTTCACAGCATCTATATGTTGTTTTGGTCATTCTGAAATGCCTGAGGAAAGTCTGTCATCAAAGTATTTCTGTATAATTACTGTCTAACATGACTGCGTTCCCAAACAGCAGGCATCCACCTCTAAAAGCAATGACCGCATTTATTGTGTTACGTCTGCTCTCTCTGAAGCACAAGTAATTTATTACATATGAAAATTATTATATTCAGTGTCTTCTCCTAGTTTCCTTAGAGATATTTAGTGCCAGTTTATCAGGAAGTGACGATTTTGTTCTCTTTGACTCGTTGGATGGAAACGGTGCTTTATTCGCAAATGTTTTATGCGATATTCCAGTTTTGCGCATAAGTTCAATTCGCATCTTTGGATGGAAACATAGCTATTGATTAGTTGTTTTTGTTGCTTTGCATATCCCTAATCATCACTTATTTGTGTTTGGAATGTCTTAACAAAGTGATACACAACGTTTTCACAAAAGGTCAGCCAGAGTTTGGAAACCTGAGGCACAAATCAGAATGGGTGTCAGAGGGGAGCGTTTTGTGGGTGTCAAACTGGTCATCTTGAGGACGTCATTCCTTGTCCCCCACCAACCCCTCCCCTCTTGGGCGACTTCATTACACCAGTCACAGTGGGTCAAGTTGGCCTGTGGTGCCACTGAAACCCAAGCTTTCCTAACCCAGACCGAGACCTGGAAGCATGCAGTGTCACAAGCGCCATGACTTTATCACTTCCCCTTTGCCCCATCTTCCATCTTCTCTTCTGCTTTATCTCCTTCCCTCCAAAGGCTCAGCTTTATAGGTCACCTCCAGCCACAGGCCCCAGCGGTATTAGCCTGAAAAGCCAAAAGAACAGAGGAAAGCAGCCATGTATGTCTGCAGTGAATCAAGACAGTTTTAAGAGACAAATTTCCCTGAGGTTTTGCATTGCATTTCATTGGTTTTACATTTATATTCACCCCGCTACTCAAGTATCAAAGGTGTTTTGCTTTTGTATAGTCTGATTAATGCTGTCGCACAGCATTAATTGATATTCATAAATAGCATGATCACAGACGGTCGATTGGTCCTCTGCCATATTGGAGCATTTAGGTTACAGAGGTTTAACCTCACATACCATTGCAATGGACGTCTGCCATCTTTATGATCCTGCTCATTAAAATTAACTGTCTGGCTGTAAAAAATAGATTTCCTTTTAATGCTGCCTTCTGGATTCTCTTATGCACCGCTGATTGTGTGTAAAAGAAACCTTGCTCACGTGTGTGTTTCGCTTTTTCTAATTTTGCTTTCATTTCAGCTCTTGATGAAAGTGTTGTTTGTTCAGAGGCAGCAAATGGAAAACATATTAACATGACTAAGAATTAAAGACTGAATAATTGAAATAATAAAAAAAAATGCAATGACCAAAAACATTGGTGAATAATTCAGTTTATAATGAGATTATCCATAGTGATATTTGTTTTACTACCATTCTTACAGTTGAAAAAAGTTCATTGTTCATGGACTGAGTGATTGAAGCCAATACATAATTTTCCAGCAATTTTTCGCCTTACATATACCACACAATATTTGGTTATCATTGTACCAGACTGGAAATATAGGCGGCCAATATCAAATGCCAACCATTTAAAAAAATTTCCTGTCACAACTACAGTCACACAGTTTCAGTTATAACAAGGAAGTCATACAAAAGTTATAAATGCTGCATTTGCAGGATGTTTTTTTGCTCATGGGACCTTGTTTATCATGGGGTTGATATTATAGTCATAAATGAAATAATGCAGTTCCCACTCCATGCTCCATTCTTTGGTGGAATACCCCTTTATTTAACAAGGCACATTTAAGAGACCTTTTTAAAAGTTTGGCCTGCCCCTTTAAAGGCAAACTCATCAAACTCAAGCCTTTTGATCAACCCAGTAACCTCCCGCCCTTCCCACAGGGCTTTTTTTTAACACCGTCATTATTAGGCCTCAACCCATCAAGCCCGTCTTCCAGCGGGGCACAGCCCCCCCTGTCGGACCCGGTGCTGGCCCATTACATACAGGGTCTGAAAGGGGACGAGGCCCTAGCACTCAGCCTGGACCTGAAACACTTCACTTCTGTCTATAAAAATACAAAGAGGAGGTGTTCTCCTGCTTTTTATTCTAATTTTCTTTCCTGTCAGAGCGTTCAGAGTTTGCCATTTTACAGGGAGTTTGGGGTCAGGTGGAGATGGTAGGGTTATTTACCCCCTGGTGCTCATTTCACCCGTAGAAGCTCCATGTTGGCCTTACCTTCACCCTCACCTGGCTTTGCACGATGGCGCTTTAGTCCTATAAAAACAGAGTACAGAAGGTCATTGGAGGTTTTTGATGAACTCACAGATATCTTCACCTGTAAGTGTATCTTTTCGTTCTGGGTATGCTTTGAGAAGGATTCTAAGAGCCGGATCTTTTAACAAAGCCTTTGGGCTTTTCACAGTTCCTCTGTTTGTTGACTTTACAACCGGGAGCTTGGCTCCAAGACCAACTGAATCAGACCTCAACTCTTCTCGAGAGTGAACTCTTTAAATATCTATCTCCAAATCTGTCTAAAGGTGCACTCATGATCTTCTAGCTAGAGAACTCAAGTAAAGACAAGAACGTTCACCTTATCCTAAGCTTCTTTTCTATTCTGAACTTCTTTCAGTAAGCGAGGGAAGCCTGGTGAAGCTTTTTGAAAGTCCCGAGGCATCTTCTGCTGCCAAATCTTCCCCATTATCTTCCACTCCCTGGACTGTGACGTTTGGTCCAAGGCTTTTATGACAGGGTAGGCAAGGGGCATGAGGAAATGAGATGACCCCAAGGTCAGCATCGGAGTCAGGCAGCTGAAAGCGGACCATGGCCCTGCCACCTCTGAGCTACAATGGGTTGGGCCAACCCAGTGTACTGCAGAAATGGAAACTCTGGTATTGGTGGGACAAGACCAACTTCGTTCCTTGACCTTGCTCTCATGTGCCTTTAATTAGGATGGATTTAAATTTGTTTACAAGCTTCACTGGTCTTAAATCTTTTGGTTTGGTGCCCCATCCTTTTGCATGCCCCCATCCCTACATCCCCCCTCACTTGACTGCCTGCTGTTTCAGAGTCCCTCTTTTCTTCTTTCTCTTTAATATGTTGTTGGACGTTCGTTTATGATGCTTCTTTAACTGGTTCTTAGGCACGAGTTACAAGCTATTTGGGAATCTACAAAATTGGATGCTGGGGACACCCCTCTAAGATGTTAATCTGTTGCCGATATGAAAGGCTGCTCACCTCAGTAAACCCTCTCATCCGATGGAACCAGGGCACTTTTAATGGCCCCATCAGGCACCCGCCTGAACGACTTACTGCTGACCTCTTGACATGGCAGTCAAAGCCATATGATGAGAATCTTTCTCATTCTGTGTCTTCCACTCAGAGTTTGGGGTCTGAGCTCATCTATTCACGCTTGGAGGCCAAAGGTTGGTTTATTTATTGTCTCTGTGTGCCCAAAAAGATACCCAGCCTGAACCCCTGTAAATTGTCCTGGCATGCTGGCCTATAAACAAATCATAGTGTGTGGTGTCGGAATTAAGGTCCTAGAGTTGCTTTTAAATCCCTTTCCCCAAACTTGCACTCTGCACTGGTACCACGTTAAACATTTACACGGCTCAGTTTGCCCTTTATTAGGGAGTTACTAGCATGCTTGTTGCTACAAAAACATCTCTTGACCATTTGTATCGTATTAAAAATTTACACGGAACTGCAAAACTGTTACCTGCATGTTACTAGCATGTTAGCGACAAAGTTAGCAGCTACAAGGTCTATGGCTATAGGAGAAGCAAATCTAATTGGTAAGGATGGGTTAAGTAAATGTTTGACTTCTCTGCTGTGCTAAAGAGACCGAAAAAAGTCATCGCCTCCTCAGAAGGAACAGAAGGCGGGAGAGAAGAGCGGTTTGGATTTTGACAGATGTCTAAATTTTGTGTCGACACTTTGCAAAGATTAGCCAGTGTCCCACATTTCTTGCACACAGATAATTGATAGCATATGGTGGTCATGCTCTATGATCTCTCACTCATCTAAGCGGAGGAATGTTGAACATAATGTTTGTGTGGGAGTGATGTTTACCAGAATTTATTAATTTTTAATTATTGTTTTTTCTTGTGGACATTATTTGGCTTTTTTCCCAAATGTGAAATGTAGCCATTACATGAGTGAAATACTTTTGTGATTAGGCCTCATAAATACAGTAAATACATAAATAAGACTATTCTTTCACAGTTTGGAAATTACCCCATATTCATTTATTATTATATTACAGCAGTATATTACAGGTTAGTACGTTACCATGGTAAATTTTTGTTAGTGATTATAAGCCAATAGTATGCCATCCATGGAACAGAGCTCACTGGTTGAAAAAGTTATTTTAATATTTCTGAATCAAGGTTTGTAACTTAATATTTTGTGTAAATCAAGTCTTATGGTGACCAGTTGACATAATTTTATTTTTCAGGTTTCAAATCCAGAGAGGGAAGGGTGACCCGAATAGCTATAAAGGCCTTGGAGACCGTTTCAAAACTATAATTCGCACTGAGGGTTGAGTTATAAATGTCTTTTTGTCTGTCTGTCTGTCTGTCCGTCCGTATGTCCATCCATCCATTATACTGTATTGTATTGCAATACCATCAGAATTTCTGTCACTCTCTTACGTCAATAATTTCATTCAGAATTTCAAAATGTATGTACTAATCTACCAGGACTATCTTGCACCAAAATAAAACATCGATAAAAACACTTTAAAAAATCTACAGTTTATATGATATATAATATGGGATTGTCTGGTGGTACAGTTTTTGTTTAGGTTTGAAAGTTGGAAGTGTTGGAAGTGTGAATGACACTTCTGGTTTGTAATGTTTTCTTTCAGTACTTCTCATCTGCTGTTTTCATGTATTCAGTGTAAACTAGGCACACATGTCTCCTGTATGCATGGTAACAACATACACCTGGTGACGGGCAATGTTTTGAGCTTTGGAAAAGTAGTAAACCTCGGGTAAAAAAAAAAAAATCACAAACTTTAAACCATCAATTTTGGGCAAGTAAGTGAAGTCATAGGCTTATATTATGCTTTTGCAGTGGCATGCTCAACATGTGTCATGTTAACTGCCTCTGCTCATAGGAAATAACACATATGACGTAGAGTGCTTGAGGCAGAGATTTATCTGTTTCTGTCTCTCCCTCCTCCTTTTTTATTTTCCTTCCCCAACTGATTTGCTCTCCTTTCAGTTTTTCTTCTTCTCCCTTCGCCACACAACATGAGGCACATGTCAGATCCCAGACAGTGTGCAGGCTTGAAAGAAAGCTCTGTTTATGGCAAGATGACAGCTTTACAGTGGATCTAAAGCTGATCCGCAGCAAGGTGTGAGAATATATGTGCGCGTGTGGCCCCAGGTGACACTGTTGCTCTGGCTGGCCATTGCGAGATCCATCGTACTTTCTCTCTCCATGGAGCTGTCATCGGCTGCATCCCGCAGGCCTCCCCTGCAGATTACGCCTCTTCTTTCTTCTAAACCAATTATCACTCTCCGACTGTTTGTGCTGTGGCTGGAATCACCACACAGTTTCCAGTAGCATGATCAGCCCCAGGCTGAACCACTTAGTTTTAATTTACACAAATGGTGGTGGGAGTTACTGTTGTGGAATTATTATTGAAAATAAACCTACTCTTGCTGTATGCGCCAGCATTGCACTTTTGCTCTCGGTCCATATTTTGCTTCGGTCCTCCCCTCTGTGCGGTAGAAACCCGAACCCTTCGGCTTCCACACACCAACTAGTTCGGAGCTGGAGATCCATCTGTAAATTGGCTCCAAGTCTGTTTGAAATGTTATGAGTGTTCACTTGCGTCAAGATGTAGCATGTGTGAATCATCATAGAAAGAAAGTACTAATAGTTTTAGATCACATATTTAAATAGCTTGATTGTGCATAATTATTTCACAGTATGTGTCATGCGGTGATTTATAGAACTTTTTGTTGGTGTTTTGAGTAGAAGGCCAGTTGTTAAAAGGCTTTTTTGAAATAAGTCTATTATTTTCACCAGGCTTCATTTTTTTAAATATATATTTTAAATATATATTTAAAATGTAATTTATTTGTGTGATGCAAACCTGAATTTTCAGCAGCCATTACTCTAGTCTTCAGTGTCACATGATCCTTCAGAAATCATTCTAATATGCTTATTTGGTGCTAAAGAAATAATTATTTTTATTAAAAACAGTTGTTCTGCTTAATTTTGGTGGAAAACATATTTTTCCTGTTTCTTTGATTTTTTATTTTTTTTTGCATCCATTATTTTAATCGCAATTATTCATTTTTATTATTGGTCATTCATAAATACAATGACTATGCCTCTTATATGATGAGCATGATTTTGATTTCTGAATTTCTGAATTTAATTTCTAAATTTAAGTGTTTGTTTGTTTGTTTGTTTGTTTACAAAATCCCACTTGACCACTGATTGTCAAGCCTGTCTGCTGCCATACTCAATTCTTATGTTGTACATGAAATGCATAAGAAAATATAGTAGTTAAACAGTTTAACACACAACATTTTAGTGGATTCTTTGAAGTTTAGACGACTGATTTCCAAACAGGAATGATGTATGTATTAATGTATGTTTCCTGTAAACGTAAAAAAGGAAGGCTTATGTTGCTTTATATTACATTTTTTTTTTCTTAAAGTAAATATATATGTATGTAATTCATACCATATTTATCTTTTACAGTTTTAAGTTGCATACCCTGAGCCACAATCATTATTATGTAAAAATTAGATGTATGGCATTTGTTGTCCATTTTTAATGCTTTTTTTATTAATATGTTTGTGTATCAAACACAATGATGAACACATTTGTTTATCTGAAAGACTGGACAGAAAACCACATATTTGCCCCAATTTTAAACATTAATAGTACACAATTGATTTCATAAATATCATTTCATTTTTTTTTCCCCTAGTTAAAATTCAAATGATCAGATCCGTTTCTGAGCTACTTTTCTGCATTGATCACTGGAGGAAATTAGCTGATGAAGTTGTGTTGTTTTACTCTGTCTGTCATGCTTGATTTCAAGCCAAAGCTCAAGAAACGTCCCTGCTTCTCATCACTTCACTCCTTGATTCATGAGCCTGGAGCCATTGTGCCGCCACAGACTAATGTCAAGGTTAAAGGCTCGAGAGGAAAATGACAATATTTGCAGATCATCATTCAGGTTGTTGACAAGGGTTAGGACAGGAAGAGCTCAAAGTCACCCATGTAAGATCACAACTGTACACTTACTTACAGTAGATAAAGACCGAAATGTAAATATTCCATATACGTTTCCCATCAGCCCAATGATTCATTGACGGTAGATCCCATAACAGGGATCAAACATTTTGCCTCATTATCCAATTTGGTTAATGTATCATTTCCTTCCTCTGCTTTTGTCATGTTGAAAGATGTGGCTATGAGTTGAATGGAAGAAATGGAGTTTTATGCAAATCAAAGACAAATCACACCTATACAAACTCCAGCAGCTGGACCCACACGTACCTAAATGTGTGAGCATTTGCTTATGAGGACCAACTGCATGCTTACATTTAGAGTCAAATTGGCATTCAGGCATAGTCAAACCAGGCATAGTCAAATGGGTTCTTAAGTGCGTGTGTAGCAAATTGGAGCTTTATCTCACCACCTGATGTTTCTTAGACTGACCACACCCGGGAAACACGTGGCCGGCGTTTGCATGCAGTACAAGGGGGGCGACGGGAGGAGGCCTTCCATTTCGGCCGGACAAAAGCCCTGCATGTCGGTCCCACTCTGCCAGACACTTTCATTCGACACAATGCCTCTCTGTTGCCATTTCACCTGACAAGTGAGGCTTGAGACATCTGACACATCATGATCCTGGTGAAATAGAGATTGTTTGTCATCCGATGAGATGTGTGGTACTAGTAATTAGCGTGTGGGTCAGAGGTTTTGGAGTGGCGGTCACGGCGTAGGCGAATTTGCTCGCTAATCGCCTCATCTCTGTTCGCAGAAACGATAATATTTACACCCCAACTAAATCAGCCGAGGACATCTCTGTTAACTGCTGGGACATGTTTTCACAATACAACGACAGAAGTTCACATGCAGCTGTCACGCTACTCTGTCCACCCTGTCCACACACGTGTGTTCAATATCAATACATGCTAGAACTGATACTGAGAAATCTGTTTCATTTTTACCAACCCTCTTACACGCATACATGGATGTTACATGAGCTGAAGCTTTAGTTATTAGGAAGGCTGTTAAAGCGATAGTTCAACCAAAAATGAAAATTCTGCTCTAATCTCATTATACAAACCTATAGGAGTTTTTTGTTTGTTTGTTTGTTTTTGTTTTGTGGTACGTGCAAGAATGCTCCTCACTAAGCTTTCCAAGAGCAGACAAAACAATGGTTTTGCATTCAAAAACAATAAATTGACTGATATTTTTTGTAATGGCAATTTAATGTTTTTATATTATTAAAGGGGTGGTTCATAGCGATTTCACTTTTTTAACGTTAGTTAGTGTGTAATGTTGCTGTTTGAGCATAAACAATATCTGCAAAGTTACGAAGCTGAATGTTCAATGCAAACGGAGATATCGTCTTTTAAAATTCTGGCAGTTTAATGCGTACAAAAACGTCTGGTAGGGACTACAACGAGTTACTTCCCGGGTTCGTGACATCACAAACCCACCCTCGGAAAAAGGCAGCAAAGGGGGCGAGGCCATGCTACGCTGCTTTAGAGAAGAGGAAGAGAAAACTAGAGGTGCACGTAAAAATCTATTCATATATGAATCGCGATTCTGTCTTCTAACGATTCTAATGGATTCACAAGTTTCAAAATCAATGTTCTAAAG
>NW_015552621.1:160026-160235 GCF_001515605.1 Sinocyclocheilus anshuiensis | reverse complement strand
TCATGCTTCCTTCTGCTGACCAGCTTTTTGAAGATGCTGATTTCATTTTCCAGCAGGATTTGGCACCTGCCAAAAGCACCAAAAGCACCAAAAGTTGGTTAAATGACCATGGTGTTGGTGTGCTTGACTGGCCAGCAAACTTGAACCCCATAGAGAATCTATGGGGTATTGTCAAGAGGAAAATGAGAAACAAGAGACCAAAAAATGCA
>NW_015552621.1:159270-159616 GCF_001515605.1 Sinocyclocheilus anshuiensis | reverse complement strand
ACTTATTTTCACATAGCTATGAGAAGCATTAAACATGGACGGGGCGTGCAGTTGCCCGTACTGTATTAAAGCTTTAATCAGGATAAAACTGTATATTAAAAGCTAACATAAGACATGCACTAGAGGCGGTTTGGGCTAGCTAAGCAATCAGAGCCCATTGCCTATTTCTGAGGGAGGGGCTTCATAAAAGCAGGAAATTGATCAGCGCGTTTCTCAGAGAAGAGACAAAGCGGTGTGGAATAAAGGTAAATTATGTGAAAAATAATGCGTTTTTTAAAAAACGAAGCATTAACACATGTTAAAGGGGTCATATGATGCTATTTTAAAGATCATTATTTTGTGTATT
>NW_015552621.1:158587-159187 GCF_001515605.1 Sinocyclocheilus anshuiensis | reverse complement strand
TTAACACATGTTAGACTGCACCCCATAAACACAATCAAGCCTAGAAAAAAAACACTGAACCACCCCTTTAAGATTTTACAATTAATTAATCCATTAGGTATCATAACAATCAACTACAATTTTTACAGCATTTATTAATCTACCGCTCAAAGGTTTGGAGTCAGTGAGATATTTTCTATGTTTTTGAAAGTAGTCTCTTAAGCTCACCAAGGCTGCATTTTTTTTAAAGCTAACTCAATATTTTAAAATATTATTACAATTTAAAATAATTATTTTCTGTTTTAACCTCTTGAGACCCGGCAAAACATTTTAGGAAAACATTTTTATTTTTTCACGTCATTACATTGTTTAGAGCATAAAAGAAAAAAAAAAAAGATATTTCATAAGTTATGCTATGTCCTTGGTAGAGGACACTGAGACTCAATTTAAAAAATAAAATAAAATAAAAAGACATGAATGAACATGCATAGGCAAAAACAATTGATTTTTTTTATACATTTTAATACATTTTTAGTTTTCAGGATTTTTTTTTTTACCAAACTTTGTATAAAGATAATTCTCAACTATGTTATAACAGAATGATTTGATATACCATTTTTC
>NW_015552621.1:114460-157695 GCF_001515605.1 Sinocyclocheilus anshuiensis | reverse complement strand
AAGTGTAATGGGAGTAATAATTGACAAGATTTTCATAATAATAAATAATATTTCATAGGAATATTGAAATATAATTTATTTCCCTATTAATTTGTTGTGTCTCCCAAAATGTGTAATAAACATGCTTTTAGTCCCGGTGCCTCATATGAGGACATATATGAAATCAACATCCTGTTTTGTAACAGAAAGTCATATTTTGATTTGAAACCCCATAACATTTTCCTGAGATGTTGATTTATGACACACAGTTTAAAAATTTGTCCGATTTAAATGATAATTACAAAATATTATCATATTTCCATAAGAGTGTCACTAAATTAATATCAGACATTTTTGAAGACCAAGGAGAGGGAGTGGTCATAGTGAAACATCCAAACATTTAGTATCTCTGAAAAGCCCTGAATGTGCTCTGTACAGGACATCCTGACTTAAAACTGTGGCATGTATAGTCTCAGAGAAAATCACTAAAATATAATGTCCTCATATGAGGATGCAGGGTCTCAGGAGGTTAAGATATTTTATATTTTTAAGTTCAAAAGAACAGGATTGATTTGAAAAATATTATCTTTTGTTATATTGTAAATGTCTTTACTGTTACCTTTGCTCAATTTAATGCATCTTTGCTAAATAAAAGTAATAATTTCTTTCAAACAAATCACCAACACAGTAGTGAAGATTAATGTTAATTTACAAATGTACTATTTTTCAGTGTTCTTTCGTGTTCGGTCACAATATAGTAATGTTGATTTATATATTTATGTGTATTTATAATCTGTATAAATCTATATAATCTGTATATAGAAATTAACAATAACTTATTAATAAATGCTGTGAACGTATTGTTTATTGTTAGTTTATGATATCTGATGCTTTGTTATTAATGCTACCAAACTGAAATGTATTGTATTACCAAGATATTGCTATTGATTGTGATTAATTTGCAGTTTATTTGTGAATAATTCGATTAATAAGCATATCATGTTATTCATACATTTTTTGACAGCCCTAAACATTATATACCTTTGAGATATTTCATAGAACATTTTTGAGGCATGATCCAATTTGATGGTAAAAAATACTAATGACTGCATCTGTCTACTCATTCGTTTTTTTCTTTTGTTTCCAGGTAAACTTATTCCAAATTCTAAACAAAATAGTATAATCCTCATCTTTAATTTAATTCTTAAAATTGGCATTATGTGGGCTTCAAAGAATGAAATCGTCTTTTGATTTCTTTGATTAAAAGTCTTCAATAAAGTTTAGCTAATACAGCTCTAAAAAAGAGGCCGAATGACCTGATGATTTTAGGCATCAATATTTATTGTCATCCCTACACTGTAAAAAAAAATCCGTAAAATTTATGGTAAAAAAACGGCAGCTGTGGTTGCCGGAATTTTACCATAAAAAATACGGTAGCAACGTTTTAGGTTTTACGGTTTTAACTTAAATTTACAGTTAAATACCGTAATTTCATTAACTGATAAAATGTTATTATATTGTTACTATTGAAGTACTGAAATCTGTTTTGTACCTTTGTAATACACTGATAACCACCAAATGCAGGTGGTGATGAGAAAGTCACATGATGAACCAAAGCCTATCACAAACAGCTTTTAGATAATAACCAGTGTTGGGGGTAATATATTACAAGTAACGCAATATTTGAAATGTAACGCAGGGAATTCTGGGAATGTCAATTTACGGTTAATCACTGTAAATTATACGGTCTTTTTCACTTCCAAATACGGTATACTACCGTAAAATTAATGTCCAATACAGTGTTTCACCGTATATAGTAGGGGAATTTACCGTTAACCATTTAACAGGTTTTTATTGTAGCATTTTTACAGTCTTTTACCGTTAAATTCACGGTAATTTTTTACAGTGTACTAACCAATTGTATCACACCACAATAAATCCAATGACAGACCTTTTCTTTTTGATATATTACTACAATGCCGAAACTACATGCACAATTCTAGGTAAATGTTAGCTCTTTACCATACTGCAGAGTTTTTGTATAAGAGAATGAGGAGTGAGAAGAAAAGCTCAGGTGTTTCCCCTTGCTCGGGCTTGTCCTGACTTTCAGCTTGACAGAAAGCATAACAGAGTCAGGTTTCAGCTTCAAAAAAAGTACATGTGCTCTCCAAACAATGACTGCTTCTCAAAGTGCATGAATGTCTGCGTTTAGGGATGGCGAGAACGTGCTGAAGCATTGATCAGACTGGAATCTCAAAATGCCAACACTTATTTTGGTCACCGTTTGCTAAAGCAGGTTGAGAATGTCCATGAGATCCTGTATATTTAAAATCGAAGAAAATATTTGACTATCACACTTTTACAAGAAAATACAATTTGTGCCACTAAAACGTTAAACCTGTATCACGACAGTTATGCAAGTAGCCTTGATATATGGTTATATCTAGATTAATTCAAACATATTTCAGCTTTCTAAGTATATTCAAATGAGAAAAGATATTAGTGATAACGCTGTTGGAAGACAAATACTGTTTGGGTTAATTTGCTTATCATACAGACACCTGTCAAGGGTTACCGTCTATGTCTATTTGCAGTTCTAACTCTATTATTTGATAAGTATCCCTTAAAGCTGCTTTCTTTAAAGAAATACTGTGACAGTTATGCGCTCTTAATAACATATTATTAATTATATAGCAGAAGCTGAAGAATCTCTCACGTTTTGACTCTAATGCCAAGTTTTTTTAGACATTGAAAACCTAAAAATGTAGTTCCATTGGATGAGGTCTTTTGTTTTCATTTATAAGTGCTTGTTTGTGTGTTTAGACCAGTTTAACCTGTTCTGGTTTAGAAACAGTACCCTGGAAACAGTAGTGCATTACAGCGAAGCTGAGCTCAATACATGATAATGGGGGTGGATTTCCATAGTATTCACACATCAGAGTTGGATTCAGCATTCTTATGTGTAGCACCATGGGTCAAGATGTGTGATAGTTACAAATGTTAGTCACATCTGTGTCTGTGTAACAGACTTAAGCCACTTGGTCATTGACTTAAGTCAGTTGGACACATTAGATGGGTTGCACCAATTAGGATTAAGCCTAAACACAAATTCAGTCAAGTCTTCTAATAATTCAGCTGCATTAATCAATCAATCAATAATCAGAGTCATAGTTAAATCTGCTTATTTCTGGTTTTACATCAAATCTACATTAGCTTTAATTCTGTTGCTAATTACATTAAACTCAGATTTAAATATTTTAGATTCAGATATTAAGTTTAAGTTTAAATTAGTAGAAGTAGTGGTAGTAGTAGTAATAGAAGTGGTAGTAGTAGTATTTATTCATTTATTTCTTTTTAATATTTGAATATATATATACATGTATATATATATATATTTTTGCAGAATATTAAATAACTACAGTTTTATATTTTCTGTAGAAAGTGCAAAAACAAAAATAGTGTTGTAAACGGCTACTCTAGGTGGTTGCTTATACTGGCCGTTTTCATTTTCATTTATTTTATTTTTATTTTTTTTTTTTTTTTTTTTTTGCATTATCTGTGGCTTTGTCTTCCATTATGCTTTCATAATGCTCCATTTATTGATGCAGTAAATATTTTTCCATGCCATATTCACACTGCATATGCACTGTTTCAGCATTTTCACTGCCTGCTTGATCAGCTTTTTTCCAGTGGTGACAGTAAAAGTATGGGCTTAACCTTCAGAATGTATCCTCAACCTCAGATCATATTAAATTTTGTTTAGCTTTGTTTTATTTTCTGTTCCTTTTATATGAGGTGACCATAATTTTTTTGCTTGCTACCAAAATGTATTTTAAAACATGTATTTACTTACTTACTTACTCACTTACTCACTTACTTACTTGCTTATTTGTAAAAATTGAGAAAATGGAATAAGAATATTTAATTGTTATGGTATTCTTGGGTTTCACAGTTTCAAGGAATTTTTTGTAATGATGTTAAAATCAAGTGGTAAGAGTAACCCTCTAATATGTACATAATTAGTTCAAGTACATATTGGAGCAAATCACCCATACATCCTAGCCTTGGTGTTTACCATGTCAAACTGTCATTCCATATTGAAATTAATTTTCTATGAGATGCAAATTGTTTTTGTTGTTTCGTTACTGCACACATAATTGGCCAAATAGATGCTTAAATGTGGCTTGTACATAAATCTTCATTTATTTATCATGTGTCTCAAAACCAGTGAGCGATGTCTTTTCCTCAACAGCGTGTATGGCTTCTACAAGGGAATCCTTCCCCCCCATTTTGGCTGAGACCCCAAAGAGAGCAGTGAAGGTAACAGGAACCACATTTGACTTGAGCTTAAACTCATCACTTAAACCATACACGCTCTGATCTTTGCAACCTGGCCTTCCGAGTGTAAGCATACACACAGACCACATACGTGTGTCCTCAGCATACCGGCTTTAGCCAGGAGGATAAAAAACACTCAGCCTCTCTCTATGTTTGTCGTCATGCCACATGTGTTTGCTGTTGAGAACTCCCAATATTGACCTATATGGCCAAAGATTGCTACCGGCCTCACTTTAGTATCATGAATAAACAGTACATATATACACTCTTGAGTTTAGATGAGCACTCACTGTGGCTTTGGGCCGTAGGTTATGGGCACCTCCAAATGGGTGTCTGAAAGGAGAGCGAGCACATTAATGTCTCACTTTTCCAATCTAAAAAAACATCTGAAAGGGGTTTAATTCCATTATTGGAACGCTTTGGTTTGGTAGACTCAACATGCTTTAACCGTTTACCATAAAGGACTTGTTCACCTGAAAATTCACATGAAAATTCTGTTATCATGTAATCATGTCGTTCAACCCATTTGACTTTCTTTCCTACGTGGAGCACAAAAAGATACATTTTGAATAATATTGTGGTGACTTTCTTCCAGTGAATGTGGATTGGAGATTTTTAGTTTCAAAAAGGGCTCAAAAGCATCAGAAATATAGTCCATACTCTGCAACTTGTGTGGCTTAATCTAAGTCTTCTCAGGCCATACACTCTTAAAAAGAAATATTTCAAAAGGACGTTTTCACAGAGATGCCATAGAAGAACCATTCTTCGTTGAACAGTTCTCAAAATAACCATTTTCTTCTTAGTGTGAAGAACATTTTAACACTCAAAAGAAGTTTTCCACTGAACCTGAACCTTTTCCACTGAACCTTTTGTGTAATGGAACCGTTCGATGGATATATTAAAGGTTCTTCATGGAATCATATAAAGAACCTTTATTTTTAAAAGTGTAGTATAGCTGTGTGTCGAACAGACCAAAATGTAAGCTTTTATTCACTGAAAATGAAGAGTAACTGCCACAACTGGATCATTGACTCAATGACAATTTATGAACAAATCATGCAAAGTGAGCTAGATTAACCTATTCAGGGAATAAAAACTGACTAAAGAACTATCCATTCACAAATTGGGCATCACTGCTACTCTGTTTAACTCTCATTAACTTGCCAGTACTGTCAGAACAAAATGTCAAAACAGCTTGTCACTGGGGCAATACCCTTAAAGGGACATTTTTGTACCTTATTTAGCCCTAAAAAGTGTATATTAGTTCCATAGAGTAGTAATGTGTTCCCTCAAGTTAATATGAACCTTTTAAGGTACAGTTTTTGCCCTTTTTCCCTGAAAGTGAAGAAGAAGAGCTAGGTTGTACGTTAAGTCTATTCTATTCATCTTCAATCTATTCATCACACAAAACTATTGTATAAATTGGAATATAGTGCACAAGTTTAATGGTGCTACATTTGTCATTTTGGAGCTTGATGCCCCAAATCATTATTCATTCACTTTTTACTGAAAAGAGTAGTCAGGATATTTTTCAGAATTCCTTTTGTGTACCACAGAATAAATCATGCCGATTTGTACTGACATGAGGTTGAGTAAATGATGAGAGAATTTTCTATTCATTCAACATTAATCCATGAATCCATGATGCTCCACATCTGTTGATTTAAACCTATTAACAGGCCTCCACCAGTCTTCCGAAGTTTTATTATCTAATATCTGTCAAGCTGAGCAAATCTTTACTAATATAAAGAATTATACATCGTCCTAATAGTCATCTATGTGTGTACTTGTGTTTGCTCAGTGTCATGTTGACAGCTTGAGTGTTTTCATTCACTACAGTTGAGCTGTGTTTGCTTAGGGTGTGAGCATTCATCTTGTCTGCGTGCATGTATGTGAATGCATGTTGCGTCTGAAAACACATCCTGACAGGTTGTCCTTATCTTCTTTGCAGTTTTTTACCTTTGAGCAGTACAACCGCCGACCCTGTCGTCTTCCTTCCTCCCTCTTGAACCATTTAAAACCCAGCAACACAACTGTAGCTGTACAACTTTACAACAGCAACACTGCTTTAACAAAAAAGCAAAGCAGCAAGACTTATTTGACATCAAAACAAACATGTCAAATGCTGTCTAATCGCTCTCGCTGTACTTTGATGTCACACACAGAACGGTCTGTGCAGTGCTGCTTCAGTCAAACACCTTTTGTGTTTTATTAGGAGACGCACAACAGTTCTTCTGTGGCTTTATAGGTAATATTTTCACGTACACAATTTAGCAAAATCAGACAATATTGTGTCTAATATATACCACAATATTAATTTCTTATTATTGAATTGTTGTAAATAAATATCACATTTGCAACTGGTCAGTGTTCAAAAAATGCTGGGAAATCTCTTCATGTAGCCCTACAAGAGTGATTACTGATAAACTGTCTGAAAAAAAGAAAGTCACGTTTTAGAGAAGAAAAAAATCACCTAAGTAAATGTACTTAGTTACTGTCCGCCTCTGTATATATATATATATATATATATATATAAACACACGGTCATTGATACTATACACACAATCACATTCACAGTCAAGCGAAGCACTCTCCTCATTACATGGCGTGCTGGCAGCGGGAATGAAGTGTAATCGAGACGAATGCGGCTCAGCAAGGCATGTGAAAGATAGCCCATTACTTTGACAACAGTCTATCAGTGTGGCAGCAGGCTTGACGGCTGAGCCCAGCGGCGGAACTCGCATCCACTGCCTCGTCGAAGGGGCAAAACATTCACCTGCATTATCAATCACACCTATCTCCGCCCTCTCTAGCTAGAGATCTCAATCCACACAGAGCCCACAGGCGCTGGGAAGATTGATGTACGGAGTGTGTGAGAGGCAGGAGGTTGAGTGAGATCGTTTCCAAGGCCATAAGTGAATTCAACAGAGCGATTGAGCTGTGGCTCCGCCCCCAGCTGAAACAACTCAGTATGATTGATGAAGACATGCAGTAATATGACAAATAAAAAATGAAAGAGCGGATGGCTGGCTCTGTAAACACGGTCAAGGAGATGTCCGGTTTTCAGACAGAAAATGAGTAATGAGGCTCTCACACTGTCTTGCAGTGTATGCACAAGCTTGTATACATGGCTACGCATACACACACACAAAAAGACAAAATGTGCAAGTGTAATCATCACACACACAATTTCGTATTAATCGAGGGTGTGGGTGTGGACTATCCCCAGCTCACCTTATGCAAACACACTCAAAGATCTCCTCTGTCACTCTTCAAGTAGGCCTGAAGCCTGCTGACATACAGGTCAAGTGCTTGAATGGAGAGCTACAAATCATAAGAATAAAACCTTACTACATATTTTATTTGTCTGTTTAGCAGTGTTAATCTTCCTCAAAATTACTGACGGAAATGTTGATTAATGTGATTTTTTATTGTCGAATATCGAGATAAAGACACACCATGATGATGATTAGGTGATGTAATGTAAACATACTGAAATGTAGGACAAGAAAATTATAACAGTGCAATATATTACCGATTCACTGACAATGAGAAGAAAAACCGATTTAGTTGCATATGATATATAAAATAATATATAAAATAAAATGGCGTATATAATCACTATCAGCAATAATAAATATTCAAGTATACATTTTTTTTTATTTCAAACAAATGCTCTTCAGCTGTCTATTCATCAAAGAATCCTGAAAAAAAAATGTATCACGGTTTCCATAAAAATATTAAGCAGTAACTGTTTTCATAATAATAAGATATAATATTCATAATAAGATTATCATCACAGGAATAAATTACTTTTTAAAATATATTCAAATCAAAAAGTTTTTTAAAATTGTTTTAATAATATTCACAATATTACTGATGTTTTACTGTATTTTTTTTTTTTTAAATACAGCCTTGGTGATCATAAGAGGCTTCACATAAAAAAAAAAAACTAAAGCACTGAAAATGTTTGATACATATTTAAACTGAAAAATGTTGATACATTTTACAAAGTTTGTGCCTGATACAGTCTGACACTGCAGTCAGACATTGTAGTCAGTGTAAAATGCACAACGAATTAATATGGCATGGCAAAGTATTAAGTAAACTGAAATGACATTTTTCATCAAAAGACAAAAACTATGACTATGCTAACATGACCACTGCTGTTAATTTGGTGAGCTAAAGGCCCGATGCGTCTCTGTTCAGCTAGTATGAAATTATGAAACCTTTTGCTCCGTCATACAGTTGAGTTGAGCTGTTATTGCAACATATGAAGTAATTTATCTTTGTCCCAGTCATTTTGTCTGAGCCAGTTCACTCATCTTTGATTCCTGTCTGCGTTTCCTTTCTAACCTCTGAGAAAGATTGACGGTGGCAGTTTCATTCATTCGTGGGTTAAAGTCAAGCTCTGCGTTTGGACAAACAGGTTTCTAAAAGGCTAAGTGTCACAGTAGCATTGTTCCTTTGAGTTATGGGATTTGTGTGGCATACCTTAAGTGTTGACTGGTCATCTAAAAAATACTATCTGTTCTGAATTAAACACAAAGTGACTTTCTTTATAGTCTTTGTGTCTTTCTCATTTGTCATGTGGCGTCATGTTCTCCTGTAATGTAATTCTGCCTGCTTCAATATGCTAGGCTCTCTCTGTGGCTGGCCTGGGGTCGGGGTTAACCGAGGCACTGGTTGTAAATCCATTTGCAGTAGTGAAAGTGAGCCTACAGGCCAACAGGGATTCATTCAAAGTGGTAAGAGACTACAGCTGTTAATTGTCGTCTTGGTATTGTTTTTGCCTTTGTCTTGTTACAAAATGTCTTAGTCATTCATTTTGAGGATCCTAATGTTTTTGCTCTCTGTTTTTACTTGCAGCAACCCTCTACATTTGCATAGGCCAGAATGATTATAAACACAGATGGCTTCGGTCTCCATGGGCTTAATAAGGGCCTGACCTCCACCCTAGGATGGCATGGCGTTTTCAACATGATCTACTTTGGTTTCTACTTCAACATTAAAGATGCCATACCTGCCAGTCCGGTGTGTAAGTTTCAGTGTCCCCCAAAATAGATTTTGGGATAGTTCACCTAAAAATTAAAGTTATCCCATTTACTCACCCTCATGTCATTCCAAACCTGTAGTACATGGTACAAGTGCAACCTATTATGGAATGGTCACACTACACTTTTTGTTTTATTGACTTTATCTGAAGACATTTTGAATTTCACTGCATTCCAGAGTTCATGTCAGGAATATGAACCTGTTTTGTTGTGTTTTCCCTCCCCATGTGCTCCGTGACCCAGTTTCTCCCGTGCTTGATTGTGTTCATGTCATCCAGGTGTATATTGTAATTACCCTTGTTACCCCATGTATTTAAGTCCCAGTCTGTGCTGTCTGTCTTTGTCGGGTCTACTAATGTCATGTTCGTGTGTCACAGTCTTTCCTAGTGTGGATTACCCCTTGTTTTGGATTTATTAAAGACTGTTTCTCTGATCCACGTCTCCGTCGTTCTCTCCGACACAGTGTGTGACAGAAGACCCGACCTCACAAAAAATTTAACTGCATGTTTTCCCTCCGTTTGATTTCCGTTTTTTTTTTCAGTGTTTCTTTTGTTTCCCGTGTTTTCCCCCATGGATCCCCTCACCGCTTTGTTAATCTCCCTAGCCTGTAAGGACCTTCCCCTCTTAGAGTATGCGGCTGAGTTCAGCCAGCTCGCCATTGTAATGGCGTTTGACAACGCTACGCTGAACTCACTGTTCTGGATCGGGGCAAATTACCACCGCCCCGTCGACCTCCTAGACACCACTGGACTGAGCTGGAGGGAAGGTATCATACGGTGTCTGGAGAGTGTCTGTCCCCGATCCAGAGCACAGCCAGACCCAGAGCCCAGCCCCCCATCACCCTGCTGCGTGGAGTGCAAGCCCGAGCCCGAGCCCACCGATGATGGAGAGCCCGAGCCCGCCATGACCGACGAGCCATTGCCGATGCCCCTCCGGACCGAGTGGCCAACCCACCATCTCCCCCCTGCGCGGAGCGCATGCCCGAGCCCACTGCTGACGGAGAGCCTGAGCTCGCCATGCCCGACGAGCCATTGCCGCATGGAGCGACAGAGCTGAGGATCGCCGCAGAGAGCTGCTAGTGACGTCAGATTAGGTGCGAGAGCCGGCTACAACGCCCGCCACGATGGAAAAAGCCGTGGACGGCGAGAGCGCGGAGAGGAGCTCCGCCCACTGCACCATGGCTGAGGGTGAGCTTATTGTGTATCTGGGACTGCTGGACTTTGAAGGGGACCTACTAGACTGGGAGGCAGATATATATGCAGACATGTCCATTCTCCTCCCTCCTTCATCTGAGCCCTCTGTCAATCCTGTCCCCACATCAAGCCCAGAGAGGGCTGCTATTCCCACATCTGGCCCAGGGAGGGCCACTGATCCCGAGTCAAACCCAGAGAGGGCTTCTATTCCTGAGTTTTGTCCAGAGAGGGCTTCTGTTCCCGATTCCAGCCCAGAGAGGGTTTCCGTTACCAAGGGTGGCCCAGAGAGGGCTTCCGTTCCCGAGTTTAGCCCAGAGAGGGCTCCTGTTCCTGAATTAAGCCTAGAGAGGGCTCCTGTTCCTGAATTAAGCCGAGAGAGGGCTCCTGTTCCTGAGTCAAGCCCAGAGAGGGCTGCTGTCCACACGTCTGGCCCAGTTAGGGCTTCTGTTCCCCAGTTCGGCCCAGAGAGGGCTTCCATTCCCAAGATCGGCCCGGAGAGGGCTTCTGTTCCCGAGATTAGCCCAGGGAAGGGCTCCTGTTCCTGGGTTGGGCCCGGAGAGGGCTCCTGTTTCTGAGTTTGGCCCAGAGAGGGCTCCCGTTTCCGAGTCCCACACAGAGAGGGCTTCCGGTCCCAATGTCGACCCAGGGAGAACTTTTGCTCCTGAGTGCAGCACTGAGAGCCCGGAGGCTCACAAATGGCCACCCACCCTCCTGCTCCTGCCTCCTCCACCGCTGTCATCTGGCAGACACTCTGCTCGCCCTCCCGAGCCTCCTCCCAAGTTCCCACCCGTCCCTCCCTCTGTTGTTTCTACGGCGCGAGAACGTGCCTTCCGGGAAGGGGTGATATGTCAGGACTATGAACCTGTTTTGTTGTGTTTTCCCTCCCCATGTGCTTCGTGACACAGTTTCTCCCGTGCTTGATTGTGTTCATGTCATCCAGGTTTGTCTTGTAATTACCCTCGTTACCCAATGTATTTAAGTCCCAGTCTGTGCTGTCTGTCTTTGTCGGGTCTACTAACGTCATGTTCGTGTGTCACAGTCATTCCTAGTGTGGCTTAGCCCTTGTTTTGGATTTATTAAAGATTGTTTCTCTGATCCACATCTACGTCATTCTTTCCGACACAGTCTGTGACAGATCAAAAGACATGTGACCAATAGAAGATCGATACATCATAGCATGACCTCTTAGCTGAATTAAATTGACCCCTGTTGTGTTGGGGTCAATTTGACTCACATCCATTTTTTTTTTCTTTTAATTTATTGAAAATTGGTTAAACTATTTATTTCCTCTTGACTTTTTCTCATTTAAGGTCACCTATTAGAATCATGTTAATTTCAACATGGGGTGACATTATCTATATTGAAAAGATACAAGACTTTCCAAACAGAAATCTTGATTTTATTTTATTTTTAATTGTATGTTTTCTTGTAAATGTGTAAGAAAAACATTTTCCTTTATATTACATGCATATTTCATATAGTTAGTTATGATACATTAAGGCCCACATTTATCTTTCACATGTATTTACTTCACATGAATAAATCACTTTCATAGGTCGAAAACTACAGTGATTGTACAATGTTGTTCATCTCGTAAAACATTTGCAAGTCTAAAAGTAGTATGAAAGCCAGAGTTTTTTTAATACCCATTCACAGGCTGATGACTGAACATGTAGCTTATCAAAATAAAGGAGGGATCATTCATGCACATTAACAGAGAGTGAGAGAGAGAGAGAAGGAGAGGGAGGAGGAGCAGAGGAGCTGCTAAGATAAACCTCACTAATACCTTCCCTGTTTGCTCTCCATCACATCCTCAAAGTTTCCAATTACACATCCGGCAGGGCTCAACTCCCAAACAAAGTTAATTTTGTTTAATGGAAATGTTACCATACGCCTGCTCCACATGTATAAACTGGAGCATTAGATTTACTCAAATGAATTAATTGGAAGCAGACTGAGGTATTTGTTGGGGGGGGGGGGGGGGGTGGAGTTACAGTTGAAGTCCTACTGAAGATTAGTATTCCCCCTTCATCTGGTGCTAAGATCGTCATTGCCTGAGAAGCCAGAAACCTCCAGCACTCAATCATGCAAAAGGGCAGAGCTCACCAACCCTGATTTGACTGTCTATTGCAAAAGAATCTCAGGGAAGCATATGGTTTTTTAGGTGGAGCATCTACTTTTCTTTAGTATTTTCAAAGAAGCCAGTCGTTCACTCGGGATTAGGATCCAAATCAATGATCCTTCTCCAGGGGTATCAAACCAAAACCTGCACAGGCTCCGAGATTTAAGGAGCATTTGCTATGAAACCAGCGACTCTTTTCTATGAACATCGAGAAAGTGTGCTACAAATGTAATAGCAATGAAGGGAGTGTTTTGTGTGGAAACTATACATAAGGCGGAGCGCTGTTGTTACACATCGATGCTCCTCCCCTACAATGCGACGTTCAGGTTTAGCTGTCGATGTTGCGTGTCGCTGCTGGGCTGCTGTCATTTGTAAAATATATTCTGGCCAATTAGATGTCGGAGCTGTGCTGGTTCAGGCTCCTTTTGGTACAGTAACTAGTGTCGAGTCGCAGCCCAATTACCCAAATTGTCCCCATATGCCTCCCAGTCTGCCTGCGTGAACTCGGTTTATAAATCCTCTCCCAAAGTTTGCCCTTGGTCATGTGACCTGCCTCAGCCAATAGTAAAGCCTCGCTCTTCTCATGAAACTCTAATCTGTGCCCTGCTACCATAAAATGATCTGAGGTTTTATTTCAGCTTTGCATTTACATCCTTGACTCTGTGCCCCCTTTATTCACTTCTTTCTTTAGTCCTCCCTTGCTGGATCACTCGCTTGCATATTTTCCATTGACATTTTCATATCTCTCCGTATTAGCTCCTATTAGCTTATTAGCTCCTATCGCCCTACATTGTCTCTGTGTTCGTTAATTTGCATTTTCGTATCAACTAGAGTGTTATCTCATAATTTTGAATATTATGGCTCTGCCAATAAAACTGTCATCAAACAGTTATTGTTTTATCCTTAAAGAATAGTCCAGTTAAGTGCAATCAACATAACTTATTTCAGCAATTTATTTAGACTTGTCCCTTTTTTAATTCAAGAAAAAAATTAGGTATAGTCAGGCACTTACAATGAAAGGTAATGGGGCCAATTTGTAAAGTTAACTCATTGTTTCAATTATGTAGTGACAAGAAATTAAATTTACAGAATATTCCTTTAACATCTTCAGCAAACATTAAAGTAAAGCATTGTTTGTGCTCTTCACATACAGGAAATGTGTGTTGATCATCATTAATCATCAAACTCCAGATAGTTCCCATGCTATAGCAAAGCTCTTGCTCTCTCTACCTTGAATTTATCTCTCTGTCTGTATGCCAGGACCCTTGACTGGAATTCATGAGAAAGTTTGCTATCGGTTTGGTGTCAGGAATGGTCTCGTCCTGCGTGAACATTCCTTTCGATGTTGCTAAAAGCCGTATCCAGGGTCCTCAGTCCGTTCCAGGGGAGATCAAGTACCGCAGCTGCTTTCAGACCATGGCTCTTGTGTACCGTGAGGAGGGTTAAGGCCTGAGTCTACACCATCACCCTACAATTACAGGTGTCAAAATTACACCCGACAAGAGGTATTAAACCAACCAGAACTGCTATGAGGTTCAACTACAAGAAAAATTCTACAACATTTTTTGTTTATCCTTTGCCCTCAGGGGACAAAAGGGCAAGTTTTGACAACCCACCATATTTAAGCACCCTCTAAATCTAAATCTCAGTATAATTATGTTGTCCTTTTGTTCTGAGCTATATTCTGGAAAATGAGCACTAATGTACTTTGTGTCATTTCTTTTGTCTAGATCTTGATTTGAATTTTTAGATACTTGATCTGGATCCATAAAATGGATATGGACATGTTTTACCATGTGCATTTCACATCCTAGAACTCAAGAAAATAATAATAGTCTTAAGTTATATCATTCACCCAGTAATAATGGGTGAATGATATAAGGTTGATTTTTTTTTATAAAGTCTATTAATAAAGTATACAAAAATGAATTAAAAATGCAGTTCATACACGATGACTTAAATACACGTTCTGTGATGAGTATTTTTTTAATTTGTAATTTAAAACTTATTTTAATATTCTTTTAACCATAAAGTAAAAAACAAAATTAGGGGGCTACAATTATGCCAAATAGTTTGGCATGATATTTTGTTATTGTTTCTTTAAAAAAGTAAATAAAAAAAATAACAAACCTGATTCACTGCCTATTAACATGGGAAAAAATACTGCCGTTGTTTTATAATATATAAATTAGCATATGATGACAAATAAGAATAAGAACTAATGCTAAAAAATGGCACTTCAAGGAAGATTTTATGCAGCAAGCATGAGATCAGCTGCCATGCTATTGTAACTTGTGTTAATTCATTGTGTAAACACTGTGTTGATTCTGACGTGGGCTGTTGTTTCTTAGTGAAGACTCTAATAGGCCCCGTTCACTCTGTACAAAGGGAACGGCAACTCATTTGTTATTAGAAGCAAAGAATGGAGGCCTGATCTTGGGCAAGGCAGTGTGTGTAAGTGGGTTAAAGAGAGAGACACTGAAGCTGTTTTAGTTTTAGGGGTGCTGAGAGGGTACCCTATCCTGTCCAGCCCTCTAACACGACACAGTCCTGGCTAATTAGTGGTCCCTATGGGAGACGTCGTTAAGCAGGTCCTAACGAGGCGCGCGGCGCTCAGCGGGTCAGTCTAATCAGACAGCGGGGCAGAGAGGAAGTGGCTCAAGCCTTATTAACACCAGCACAAGCAGAGGACAGAGGCTGGGACAGGGAGACCGCCAGGCCCACTGCCAGAAATCAGCTTGAACACATTAGGGCAGGTACGCAACAAAATCAGCTATTAGTGCCCTATACCTGTTCCAGCATCACAGACAGACCAAGTCTGAGAGAGAAAGAGAGTGAGAGAGATTAATTACCTTAAAGGGATAGATCACCCGAAAGAAAGAAAGAAAGAAAGAAAGAAAGAAAGAAAGAAAGAAAGAAAGAAAGAAAGAGAAAATTCTGTAATTTACTCACCCTTGTGTCATTCAGAACCTATATGACTTTCTTCAGTGGAACACAAAAGAAGATGTTTAAAGCAATGTTAATGCTGCTCTTATCCATACAAAGTGAATTTTCAAGTTCCAAAAAAGGACATGAATGCATCATAAATGTACCAATAAATTCATCCATATGACTAGGATGATGACATCACTGAATCATCAATGAACTGACTTTAGCTGAAAAATGACTCTGTTATTGTCTTATTGCATCATTGACAAACTATTTTCCTGTTTGACTCTGTAAAGCTGCTTTGACACAACCAGTATTGTATAAAGTGCTATACAAATAAATGTGACTTGACTTGACTTCTCATTCTAAGTCTTCTGAAGCCACGATTGATTTGTGTGAGAAAATGATCAAATTTTAAAGGGATTTTGTGTTTTATGTTCTCATGCATCAAGCAAGGTTGACCTTCTGTTTGCCATATTTGATGAGATCTATGTATGTGCGTTTGTCAATGTGAATAAAAGCCTAAATTTAAACGTGTTCAAACTTGCCTTGCGATAACCAATTGCATTTGGTGTTGTTGACATTTGAATAGCAATTTACATTTTAGTCCATAACTCGTACAAATCGCATGACTTCAGAAGACCTTGAATATAATGCACAAGTAGTATAGACTACTTTTATCATACTCTAATGTGCTATTGGTGTCACTACATTCTGTAGGGAACAGAGCAGCATTAACATTTTCAGAATTTCTCTTTTTGTATTCCACAGGAGAAAGCAATTCAAATCATTAAATTATAAAAAAATGTAACTGGTGATGCCTGTGTGTGTGTGTGTGTGTGTGTGTTTTCTGCAAATATCTTGCCTTATACAAAGGACTGATTCCCAAGATAATGAGACTTGGACCAGGTAACATAAGTACATAGTTTTCCTATATTTAAGGGATAGTTCACCTAAAAATTAAAATGTTGTCATCATTTACTCACATTATTTTCTTCTGTAGAAAGAAAAAGGCGTTATTTTGAGAAATGTCTCAGTGTTTTTTGTGCATACACTAAAAGACAATAGTTTAACACACTGTTTTGGTTCTTCTTTTGTGTTCAGCAGAATAAAGAAAGTCATACAGGTTTGCAACGAGGATGCATAATTGATGACAGAATTTAAATTTTTAGGTGCACTATCCCTTTAACATATGACAATTATCTATGCCCTTTAACTGATATTTACTTTCTGAATATAGGAGGTGCAGTCATGCTGCTGGTTTATGAATACGTATCTGACTGGCTGCAGAAGAACTTGTGATCATCTGCACATCACCATCAGTCTGTACTCCATCCTTCCCCAGGTCAATCAAACAGAATGCTGTGACTGCTCCTCAACAATCACACCAACCAAATCACAGCTCCTCAGACATGTGACATGTAGGCTCTCCACAGACGCTTTGCAACAGCAGTCACTCCCTGGATCTTGACATTCCATGTCTTGTTTATATATAACAGAACACAACTACTGAGACATCCGAGAGTTACCTGTCCACATGCCTACATATGTAATAGTAACCACAGCAGCTCTACACACCCCAACTGAAAATACCAAACAGAAACAGCACCTAATTTTTAACCTAAATTAATCATTTTTGACTGAACAAGACTGAATTACTGTAAGCCTGAGCGATGCATCTACTGTCTACTGGATGGCTTCCTTAGGACTTTGACTTTATTAGATTTAGTTGTAAATTCGTCATACTGTATGTCACTTTCCGTGTTGAAGATATTCGAAGCTCTCAAGGTCTCACTTCTTAATAGCCGTATCAATTGTGTTTCAAATTGAGAGCACTCTTTATACGCTTAACACTTAAACGTGTTAAGCAATGTCATATTGTTACATTCAGACAAAAGCACAAATTGAACTTTGGGCATTCAAATTCTACTGAAGTATTTGGGGATTTCAAAATCATTTTTAATATAAAATAATTATAAAATCAAAAACATCTTAAAGCCGGAAATGGTTACAAGTATCCATGTAATAGCTGTATTTTGATAATAATTGCTCCTGAACTATGATAAATCTGTGAAAATGGTTGTGGGTGCCATGAAATAAAACTCCAAAATTACACCTTTTAACCACTGAATTTTCATGACTTTTCCAGTTGATTCCTGGAAGAAGGAAAAAAATAAAGAAAAAAATAATTAATCTTACTAAATATTTTATTGAGTTTTCTACCAGATGACATTTTTTTTTCTTTAAACTTTATATTCACTTCTAGAAATGTCCATAGCTTTCAGGAGTTTATGAATTTTTTTTTTTTTTTCTTATCTTAGGGCTAGACATCACAATTTTAAGTTTTCGGTACTATGACATTTGCCTCAAACTCCTAATTTGCTGCTTATTAATAGTTTGTTTACTTCGCTCAAATAGCAGGCTTGGCCAGCTACAGAGAAACTGTTGGCTAAGCAAAAGACAAATGACAATCCTGAGCAGCGACGTCACTTACGTCATTATTAGCCGAACACACTGAACCGTGCTGTAGAATGCCTGTAACATTCACTTGTTGAACTAGGTATATAATCAACATTAATCTTTATAAAAGTATCCCAGTAATTTACCAGCAAATACACAGATTAGTCAGTTAAAATTAGCAGCACACAGAAAGATACATTGACAATTATTTTTTTGAAACTTACCTTATTATTATTGTATAAAAGTAATCAGTCTTTGTCCAGTGGTAAAAATGCAATCATTTTTGGGTGAGCTATCCCTTTAAGTTTAGGTATTGGGTAGGATTAGGGATATAGAATATGGTCATGCAGAATAAGTGCTTTACAAGTACTAATAAACAGCCAATATGTTAATAATAGGCATGCTAATAAGCAACTAGTTAATAGTGAGAATTGGTCCCTATACTGAAGTGTTACCAAGTTTTCCATAACTTTTGGCCCATTTCTGTTGAAACGTTGCTGTTGTTTAACATTTAAATCATCTGAATTTTGAGGTTTACGTTAATTTACTGTAATTTACTGGTTTGTTACTTATAATTCCTTGTTATCAGTAATAACAGAGTACAGTGGGAAAGCAGTCTCTGTGGTTTTACTCTGTGGTGACAATGACTAGCAATGATGAATCACCTGATTTGTTTGTTTTTTTTTGTTTTTTTTTTTGTTTTTTTTCTTTTTTAATGCAATCCAGTATGTCATCGCAGCGTCATGAGCCAAGAAGCTCACTCTCACTCATCTCTCCTGGCCCGCAGGCTGATTCATCATAGCTAAGCACAACTTGAAATAACAAAACTGAAAAATGCAAATAAAATCTAAACAATCAGGACGGCCTCGCAATGCTCTAAAAAATACACTCTCATATTATTCACAGACTTCTACCTCTGTCTTCCTTAAAGATAACTAGTTGGATGAGTTAAAACAATACATCATCCTTTGAATTCCACCCAGACCACATTTTCCTCCTCTTAAAAGGTCACGTTTTATCTCACTCCATTGACTTGAAGACAGTGAAGGCAATTGTTATACTCATGTATAGATGTCAGTCTGGGTTGCAGCTCAGGCTCTCATCCTATGCTTCAACTTCTCTGAGTTATAACACCGAAGGCTAACGACACCAGACACATTTTCAGACTGTGCTCATAGTTTTCCGCTAAATGCATAAAATACATTTTTCCAAGTCATTTGAAGCATTATATCAGATAATTTAGTCTTTTGTTATATAATCCTTTAACCTTTCTCTTCCTTTCACTCGTGCGTTTGAAGTTTCTTCACCGTTTCTTCATCATGAATACAGACTGCATGGTTTCCCTGTGGCAGCCAGATATACACCGTACCAGAAGAACGAGCAAAAAGTGACGCTTACGTTTGAGCATTTAAAGGGGTCATATGATGCGATTTCAAGTTTTCGGCATAGAGGAGAAACAATAATGTACAGTATGTGGAAAATAATATGTTTTTTTAACCTTAAACCGCATAAACACATTTCATTACACCAAATACACAAAATAATGTTCTGTTTAGCAACATCATATGACCCCTTTAAGACACACTGTTCTAGTACACGAGGGAAAACAGTCTGCTTATGGTCAGCCAGGCATTTAAAATCAAGCTAGCACCTCGGCCTGGTCCAGCCGCAGCCCCTGTGCAGTGTTACTGTGCTCCGTGCTCCTGTCTTCAGCCTGATTGCACACAGTCAGCTAAAGATAACCATGTGACATTTGACTTGACTTTCCATAGGAATTAATTCTAAACAGATGTGGGCGCGTGAGCAAGTGTGTTTTCATTTTCCTCCATTTCAGTGGTTGCTTTAAGATTAAGGTGTTTGTCATGTTTCCTCCTGTCATGACTGTATGTGTGCTGCGCCGCCTTGAAAAAATACACTTTGTGTTATTTCAAAAATTTCCTAGTGATTTTTAAATTAGATTAATCGCCATGTTTTACAACTTTTTTGATGACTGTACGTTATTATGTGTGTCAACCTCCCAGTTGTAATGAACCAAAGAGTCATGGGTTTTACTCAAATAGGCCGGTCTTGCTGTGTTCTCTGTACATTGCCTTTGTTTTGTGAGGTTTTTTTATGTCTGTTGACCCTGTATTAAATGAACGACTGTGATATGTGCATCCAGTCCATGCATTTGTATTGTCAGCAAAGCCAACGTCCGTATCAATGCGTCAGAATAGGAAAATGGCATTCAAAGCTGTTCATTTGAATAGAATAGGGTCTGGGGAGTTTGTCTGGTGCATTGTGACATGTGATGCCCTCTATGTGTGGTGGCTCTATGTGTCTGCCTTTTTGGTGGATTATGTGTGTTCAAAACAGCACCTCGATCCTGAAGCAACGGTCCGTGACCACGGGGTTGGGGTGAAAGTGTTTTCCAAGTCAAATCAGCAGCAGTGCCTGCCAGAAAGACTGTTTGCACTGCAACATGTGGGGACTGCGTATATCGTAACATTAGGGACAGAGAGCATGTGTTTGTGGATTTTCAGCATGGAGGTGGTGCATTGGTGGAGGTTGGGATTTCTGAATATAAATGTATTTTGTTGTGTTTGTCTTGTTTTAAAAATTGCATGGAGTTATGTCTTTTAATTTGTATTCTGTTTGCGGCCACCAAAAATGGAGGCAGTGGGTGTTTAAACAGTTGGGAAGCTTTATGCCCCATTATGACATGCAGCACAGTGATATAAGCTTTTCCTTTTTCTCATAACCTTATCATTTCACATCAAATCTGACTTTAGACAAAGCTCAGAGGCAAGAGTGCTCAGGAATGTGTGGCCATTCATGTAACACCTGAATTGAAAGGCCTTGCAAAGTTTGTGCATTCGTGTTGCTGTGTGTGTGTGTGTGTGTGTGTGTGTGTGTGTGTGTGTGTGTGTTTCTCTCTCTTGTTGGGTATATAGAGAACTTCAAATAAATTTGGCTTGAATCGCATAAATTCTAAGTTAATTAAAAACAAATAAATTAAGACATTTGTGTCTTCCATTTGCCATGTATGGTATTTATCTTTTAAATTAAGACAAATATAGTCATTTAAATTAAAACCTTTTTGTCTACTATTCTTTATGACTAATATTTATTTTTGGTGGATTAGTAAATTGAACACATGAGACAAAAGTTTTTGTAAAACCAGACTTTTTTCTTTATCTGGTTGCTCTCCATCAATATTCAAATGGCAGAAGAACTAATACTGCTAAAATTTCATCTCTGTATAAATGACATTTATCTACTAAATTAATAACAATTGTCTAAAGCATTGTTTTTTTTTTAATGGGATGAGGATTTTGATGAACTATAATCTTTCATTTCATCAGCAGAGATTGTTTTTAAGTATATAATTAAACAATAAATATTAAACTATTATTATTTACAGTAGTTATAATTAGTACACTTAATTTAATTGTTTTAATTAGTAGTAATAATAGAGACGATTAGTATTTATCAGATCAGTATTATTAGTATTTATAGTATAGTATATAGTAGGACTATGGAAATATAATTACAATTTTCAACAGAATTAAAGTAGGCAACAAATTATATTCAACAGTTTTTGTTTTTTTATACGTCTCTTTTAATAAGATACATTCAGTTTCATTGTGCAATGTCTGGAGGTGTGCAGCTTCACTGATCATTAATGTTGCATGAATAAATGCTCCTGTTAGAATGTGCGTCAATGTCCCACATAATGCCTCTTCTCCCTGGTGCCGTGTCAATTGCACTTCATTCAACGTACCTTACAGTCTAATAAATAAATGTAATAACTTTCCCAAGAGCTCTGACATAGAGTTTTAGTGAAGTGAAACTGGTATCCAAAAAGACGAAAATGTGATTTTTATCAAAAACATAAAAAAAAAAGAAACAAAGCAGAACATCTAAACATTAGCCATTTTCAACACCCTGAAAAAAACATTTAAATGCAAACTGGTCATTTGTTTTACATGAGATTTGCTTATTCAATAATTTTCTTGAAAACATACAAGAAACAACATATTCACAGAGAAGCACCAAAATTTAACTCAGGCTAGTGATGACGCAATTTCATGAGGAATGCCCACCACTATCAGACCAAGTGCACTGCACACCATTGCTGATGTTCTTTACTGCTAAATCCTCTGCTCAAATCAGATCGGACAGGACGGCCTTTGCATATCCTCACTCTTGCTCTTTTGTCTTGTGCAAGTGAGAGATGCTGATATGGAGGAAGAGAATGTGGGCATACAGAAACTGCAGATGGCTCATCCGACAAGTCTTTTATAAATATTGTAAAGCGATAAGATTGGTCCATCTAGAGAGAGCCAGGATGAAAAAGTCCAAGTTGTTGTGTTTTACCCCATCTCTCTCGTTCTCTGTTGTTGTCTTTCCGTTCTGCTCTTTGACCCCCCTGTGCTCCTAGTACAGTCACAGGGCCGAGGCGGCAACCGAATGGACAGAGTCTCGCGTGGCAGCCATGCTCTTGAAGGCCAGCTGGGTGGTGATGTCACAGCTGTGGGGAGAGAGAGCACTGCCACTGGGCGGCTGCCATGTGGGGCCGGTCACATAGGCCGACGTGGTGCCGCTGTACCCCATGTAGGGTGACACTTGGGTGGGAGGGTGGTAAGGATGGATGCTGGGAGCTGTGACATAACTGTTCACTGTGGGCAATCCATTCGGCGTCTGAAAACAGAGAGCAGGGAGCATAAGACTTCTGGCCGTAGACCACACATGGCCATTGAGATGAACATAAAGATATCACGATAGCGAGGATAAGATAGAGACAGGTGAATGTTAAAAACAGAAATGGGAATTTTCTTGGAGAGTCTGTGAATGGAGATAAGGGACAAGATATTAAAAGATTTGATGGAAATGGAAAAGCTATATGGAGGGAAATGCAAGAGCAGGAATGTCTGAAACCCTTTGGCAGAATGCAATATCAGTTCAGGATGAGAGGAATTTACCAAGGCTTTTCAACATAAAGGAAGAAATTCTAAGGCAGGGTGGTCTCTGACTACTGGAAATGTTTTCCACAGATGAAATCCCCTTTGTTGCAGAGTTAGGATTTGCCTATAATTTTACTCATTATCACACTCTTGACCCCTATAGTGCACCCATGTACATACATGTATATGGTATTCGTTAAATTTTTAATTCATTACTTAAACAGCATAGAAAACAACCCATTTGCATTCTGCAACGATCTATCTTTCGTTGTATGATTCAAGTCCTGCACGAACTAATAAAACAAAAACGAAAATGAAGTTAAAAGCTATAGCAGACATTTGGGTCAAGCTTTACATTAAAAAGAGAAACTTTAAAAATGTTACACTTCTAATGCAGAATTCACATGGATTATATTTTTTATTTTTTTCGGACACTCTATACAACCTACCGGCGTAAAGTATGTGACACACAGGCTTATAGATGAACATTTGTTTTGAACATTGTTTTGTTAGCTTCTTTCAGTATGATTTTACTAATGATCTGATGTACTCTCTACACATCGTTAATAAAGAGTTATGATTTACCGAGCTCAAAACCCAATCGTCGGAATTCATCAGCCCTAAACCACTGCGCGAATAGACAAAAAAAATATATAGGCCCTATTGATTCCAAAATGTTAGATAAAAGCGTATTTGTGCTTATACGTTATATTTTGCACCAGAATTTGTGCTTTGTTGTTTATTACAATGGATGTAGAATAGGCCTAATGTATATGCATGGTATATTTCCAAATAAATATTTGTGCAGTCTCACTTAGGAGTTGATTAAAATAAGAAGTGACAACTTATTTTTAAATTATTTCTTTCAATCGTTAGCTGTATTTTAGGTATGAACAGATCATCATTTTTCAATTATCGTTTTTCGACATCATAGATAATAGACAATAACATTAAATGAAGTAAACTTAATGTTAGTCATCTTTTATCCTCTAAATGATATATATATCTAGGCTATTGTGTTTGTTAATGAACCATGTCATCACGATGTGTCTAGAGGATTCAAATAATAGACATACACTTATATCGCGTTATGCTTTAAGGTTAAGATAGTTAAATTTAATATTTGCATTTGGGATTAAACAAAGGTTTTCGAAATACGACTAATAATGCTCAGTAAATTGAATATTTTATTAGCAGCCTACACCTTAATTCACTGCACAATAAATTTAAATGAAATGTATGGATTCAGTTCAGTTATGAGAGACGCATAACATAATCTATTTTCATTAAAGTCGTGTGAATGACGATTCATTTTCAATGAATCTTCATGGTTTTTATTATTTCCTTATTTCCTTTTTTCAAGCTTATAGGGCTTTCTGACAGATACAAATAACTTATTTAAGCCACAGTGATTTATCTATTTTCTGTCCTCATTTATTGCGTAATCCAGCCTGACTCGTGATATCTGATCATTTATCCAAGATGACAGACTCAAACATTCGGTAGTTAGTGCTATAATTCATCATCTATCCGAAGGTTACAATCTTCATTTCTTAAGCAAACTACACTCTAATTTTTAGGTTTCAATCAGTACGCGCGTACTTTACGCCAAAACAATGTTTCAGCATCAGTAACAAAGATTTATTCCATCGCATTCCATCGTATTCCACGACACATAAATCTCTAAGACCCACAACAAACGATTAGTCAATCTGTTTGTTGCTGCCCAGCAGTGCGCGAATAAATAATTCGAGCGTCTGCACCGGATGGCACGCGCTTTATCCGCTCACACTCTCCCCTCTCATTCCCCTCATTCAAGCGCATGAGCATCCAGATACTGGTGCAGGAGTTTCTTGACAAATATAAAAACAATTGTCTTTTACATGTCGGTACGGCGTTTACGTGTGTAACAGCAGTGTGCAGAACAACCAGCCACGAGCCAAAGGGGTTTCCATAATAGCATATTAATAATAAAAATACTGAAAATGATGATGGTAATATCTATCCGAGTATTGCTCTAATGTAAAACAGGTAAGGGGTTTAGCAATCCAAAAGTTTGTGGTGAATATAAGATTGGGCGAATATAAATAATTTGTAATACACGTGTTTATTAAAGTATAATAGAATGCATATTTATTGACTAAGGAGCGGTGGCGTCAAATGTAAATGCGCATTAAAAACAAAGATAACCACTTTTAATAATTATTTATTGATTTTTATATTTTACATATATGTAAAGCAAATGTTTAAAGACTTAATGAAAGACAATAAGTAACTGATAAGACTTCGATAATCGTGCAAAAAAATATTATTATAACTACATAATAATTAATCATAAAAATATTTAACCTTATTGTTGTTCTGTTTTATCTTCGGCTCATTTGGGATATGCGCATGTTACATAGAAATCATAAATCATTTATCTAGACAAAATCATTTTCTTCTGAAAAAAAAAAATCGTTAAATCATAGAAAAACATATTTTGACTATGAAGTGAAATACACGTTTATGACAAGTAAAAAGCATAATTCAAGTAATTCAAGTTTCTTAATCAGGAAAGAATATTGGTTAAATGTTTAAAAACTATTCAAAATATTAGATCAAAACGTTTATTACAAATTTATTTGTCATAGTATTTCACTCAGTATTACGCTCTTTAAAAAAGTATCGACTAATATGAATACATTTTGATTCGAGGGTATTGCACGCATAAACACTGTACAAAAGGCTTCGTAGTCATGCACATTAACAGCTGTGCGAAAACAGACACCATTAGGCTAAATATTGTTGTTCATTTTATTACAATTAAAACGTGAGATACTGTATGTAATTTGTAAATACTTCTTATTAAGAAAATGAAACTCAGGGACCCACACTCTGCACAAGGCCTCATATGCCCGCCCACGCCAAAGAAACACACTCGCATACATACTCTATTACACACACATACACACACGGAATTGAGAGAAAAAAAGTTATGGAATTTTTACTATTAATTTGCTGAATCAGGTTTTCTTTTTCTTTTCTTTTTTTCCTTCCAGATTGGATTTGATTGGTTTTACTATTTACATGGGAGGCTTCTTTACCTGTGTGTATTTTGCTTCAGGTTCTAAGTGAGGCTTATCCACACCATTGACTAGTGGAGAATTCGCTGGTGAAAAATTACTCCTGTTAATAGCTCTCCATTCTTCTAGTTTGGCGCTGGGAAAGGACGGACTGTCACAAACTGGGAGGCAAAACAGAGACATGGAAGACTGGAGTCAGACAGGACAAGCGTGGGGAGTAGAACTGCCACAAGAAGAACTTATTCAGTAGCTACAGTCTGCTGCACTGCCAACCATCTCAAACTCACCATACTCACTAAACACACAAAAAATGGTGTCTCACGTATATATGTCGTGTATATATATATATATATATATATATATATAGGCTATAAACAGCGTGTGCAGCCTTTACCGCAAAAAAGGCTCAAACACGTATTTTATAAGCAAGTTACGATCATAATGACGTAGGCTATAGCATGTTTTTAAATTAAATAAAATGTATGATGCCCTTACACGTCGCATATATGCGATCTTTCTGTTCAAACGAAGATGCAGAAGAGATATCAACATTTGAATTTATGTGGTTAATTCATCAGATGAAGCACACTGTCATGGAGTCCCTCGGAACATTTACCCAGAGTCTTCCTGGGAGGACAAATTAGATTTACTTTAACCGTTTCCCCTTTGTGCAAATGGTGTGTCACGTGTATGCACTCTATTCCGTAAAAAAAGCTCAAACACGTTTTTCATGAGCAATTTATGATCATAATGACGTAATGTTAGCATGTTTTAAATCAAATAAAGAAAATATATGATGTTCTTATACCGTAGCACATATAAGATCTTTCTTTCTGCATCGAAGATGCGGAAAAGATATCAAAATTTGGATTTATGTAGTTAATTCATCAGATGAAGCTTACAGTGTCATGGAGTCCTTCGGAGCATTTACCCAGAGTCTTCCTGGGAGGACAAATTCGATTTACTTTAACCGTTTCCCCTTTTTGCCTGATGGATATTATATTATACACGGTTCCTAAAGTTTGAAATTGGAAAAGCAAGCCCACCAGTGTTGTAACCTGAGAGGGCCACAAAGTAGTTTTATCCCCCTGCCTTCACGGAATCTGTGTGTCTTTGTATCGTTTCACAACGTATAAACAGGAATTCACCATAACGTTGCCATATTTTGTTGGAGCTTAGTGCAAATCGGTTGTATAGGAGATCAATTTAGTTGGTCTTTTATTTTAAAAAGGTCGAATAGGGTAAACAAATCTACAGTTACAACGACCAAATTTAATTAAAATGCATGCTTAGCATGAAGACAGATGCAGATGTCGTCTGAGCATGAACAACTATTAGTGTCTATGTGTGCATGAGAGAAGGGGGGGGGGGGGGGGCTCTAAACAATAACAAACTGTCCAAAAGTTCGCGGTACACATTCTTCCTGTCAAACCGTCCTCGAAGATATGTGTTTGTGGATGTTTTTTGGTGTTTGCTTCATTAATGTTGTGGTGAAATGGTTGCACGCTACACCTTATCGAGTGTAGCCAACATCATACTTTTAAGTTTTCAAAAGCTTCCCTAAACATCTGCTAATAATTTGGAAATGCATTAATGGTTTATAAAGGCCGCCTAAATCCTCCTCTGCGTTTGAAACATTATTGTCAACATTGCCCTTGAAAACAGGCAAATAACTACAATTAAATAGGACAGGCTGCGGCCTTCACACTTTACTGTGCAAACACACCACAGAGAACAGACAAACCGATTTTAAATAGATGTATTACGTGTGATTCAGTTTCCATAAAATCGACGTCTCTTAAATTCATTTAATATCCACCTATATTGCTTAAAAGAAATCGTGACATTAATTGTAAAAAGCTTTCGGCGTGAATTCAAGATGGTTAGGCCTACTGAAAAGCACAACATTGCTGTGTAGACATTTGCAAGTAAACTTAAATTGTTTTGTGAGGAGTTAAAATGAGTTGAGAGGTAAATGTTGGCCTAGTTTTGTAACAAACTGCGAACACCTAATTTTATTTATTTTTTGCTCTGCTGCGCCGAAGTCTTCGTTGTCCAAAATATTCCACATCCGCTGCCTAATTATTACAAAAAAAAAAACTTTTTTAAAACTTAAAACTTTAACCATCTGTTTCAATGCAACCGTGGGGCTTCTGCACAAATTCCATCACGCTGTTTGTATCATCTCACCTCGCTGTAAAAAATTGTTTGCCTTTTTTACTTTCTCTTGAGGACCTTCCGATACATGATAAATAAAATATTTATGTCAAATAAAAAATGATAGACTTTGAATATCTTAATGTTCTTACGTTTTGGCCCTTCCATCACTACCAGAACTTATCTTTTACTTTTTTTCTCTGTTGCACACACAGTCACACACACACAAAACACACTTTTGACAGGCCTGAGAACAGTGTCTTTTCGCATGCCCCCACACGCACTCACACGGACAAGGACTTTCTTTTACCAAAAACTGAGAGGATGCTTACTTTGCTGCTCCGTTATTGATCGAATGCCCAGAATATCTGTAACAGAATGAGAGGAAGGCCATATCCTATGCATTGCCATGTGTCCAGGAAGAGTGGGCATGCCAGGCGGAGTTGGTACTTTAGTCCCAGTGGCTGCGATCGGAGTTGGATACGAGTACAGGTGGTTGTAAGATAGGGTGGGTTGAGGCTGAGGATGAGGGCCCTGTTTGCTCGACTCGTACTGGTTCTGTTGAGACAGATTTCCGATCTTGTTGCGGAGAATCCTACTGATCGAGCTTACAGAGGGCAGATTGAATTTATCACACACACCGTCCGCAAGCAGTCTGTCTCGAATCTCCCAAGCGAAAATGCCGGGGTCCCGTTGCTTGTAAGTCCTAATGTGCTTGACCACGGTTGGGGTCGTGACCCTGGGTTTACTGCCGCCAATTGCGCCTGGAAGTATTGAGCCGGTTTCGTTGTACCGAGCCAGAATCTTGCTCACACAGCCGTGAGAGACGCGGAGCTGCCTGCTGATGTCGCAAGGCCTGATGCCAAACTGGGCCAGCTCTACTATCCTGAGTCGGATGGCATTGGGTAGGGGTCTTCCGTTCACAAAAACACCGCCTAGCTGGTTCACCTCCCCAAAGGCTGGCTCTAGTGATGCAGATATATGAAGAAAAAAGGATTGCATAAAACATCAGATTTTTTACCAGCCCCTGAACCGCGTCTGAAACAAAAAAACTTGTGCATAAATGTTTCAGTATAAGATGACTCTTTATCTGCTGTTTATAATTGCATTGAATCAAAGATTGCAGTTGATGTTCAGTTTTATGTTTTAGTTTGTTGCATAAAAGTCACTCTACAAATTAGGCTATTTAAACAGAAAAAAAACACAAGATTATTACATTCTTTAACACGTAACGTTAGGTCATAATAAACGAAATTGCACATTGAGTAGCCTAGTTCTGGACGCGATTAAGCTCATTCGCGGCAAAGTACCATTCTTTTTCCCGAAATGACCGTTAAAGCATCAGTCGATTTAAAGTTTGAGTCGAGACCTGCACCATACATTACTAAATTGTCTAACCCATTTTCCCCCCAAAAGTGTTTATGCATGCCCGTTCCCATGTGTGTTAAAACATGAAATTTGGATCTTACCCATTGCGTTTAGCCTCCCGATGAAAAAAGAAACTTCACTATGATGTCCCTTTCTGACCTGTTCCGAGTCCAGTTTAGCTGGTCTTTATTGCAATTAAGCCGATGTGAATGAAAATGAAGCGTCCGAGACGGATGCGATACCGATTAGTTGCAAGAGAGGAAAAATCGCCTTCTGTTTCCTGATGGCAGGGAGCACAGGCTTACATTTCAATCGTAGAAAATGATGGGCTGGCCCTTTACACGCGTCTCCAAAGCGAGGTGCTGCCAGCCAATCAAACCGCGCGTTTCTTCCAAGTTCTTTTTCTATTGGTTGACCAGTTTGACATGGCAGGCGTTTGCACTGCCGTAAGATTCCCCTCTCGCTTTTGAACTAGTGGACAGGGTTACCCGAGTGTTGGTTTTCTTTTTAGACAGATCTAAGAATGGTAAGTGTTTGAAACATTGCACTGTAATTTTGTTTCATAAGCATAAATTCTAATTATTTCGTTGACTAAAACTGGGAGAAATTTGCGGGTCAGTAGCCTACTTTTTTTTTTTTAACAGGGGCCCTGTGATTTATCCTGATGTCATTTAAATTGCACTTAATACGCGTTAATTTGTTAAGTGGTTCGTGTAATAATTACTAAAAACGACATCTTTACAAATGCATTTTAATTTTGTCGTATAGTTCCAGAACCAACGTTTAGGCGTGCTGTTTTCGGACTGAAAAAGAAAAAAATATATATAGATGACCATGGAACAGTCCCAACAGGTCTTTTATGCTAACGTTTTTTATTTAGCTTTATTTTAAATTAAACTCTAAAGCGTTGATGCTTTACATACAATAACAAAATAAGTTATTTTGTATGAACTCTTCATAAGACATTGACGTTTCTGTCACAATGTAGTCCCTCGTGCGAAAATATTAAGAATTCGACAAGGCCATAAATGAGATTCTTTTAAACTTTTATTTTCAATTGATCATGATTCCAAGTGAAGTAAAGTAAAAGTGGCGACGACTTATTTGTTGAAAAGGGTAAACAAACTAGTCCGGTGTATGTTTGATGCTGAGGATACCAATAAATGTGAGTCATCATTAATAACATCAATAACAAACCGACCTAATGTTAAAGAGGTATATATTTAATCAATAAATTATTTGACCGTTTTAATTATCATGTTTTCTAATTGGTCGGTACACATAGGTTATGAAACGTTTATCTTAAAAAAAAACGTGTAGCCTATTATTAGGCTATATCATGTTTTTATGTTAATAGGTGTGGGCATGTATACATGTGTTATTAAATATATTTGTTAGTATATGATACGTTTTATGTTGAGGCCTACAGGATTTGAAAACCCTTTAAAGGTGTCAGGTGTAATGGTATTGTTTAGCTGCGCTCGGGCCTTTTTGAACACTATATGACAGCCAAGGCAAAGATAGTGGCACGCTATTTGTAATGTTGTTTCCTGTTTACTCAAGAGCCTTGAGCCCTTTCATGTTTTCCCCTATCAGCGTTTGGTTTTCTCTTACCGTTCAGAGTAAGCTATTTCCATCTGAAATCTCACTGCGGGCTTTACTCTTAGTTCGAATCTCGAAGCTTAGGCTATAGAGTAGCTATTTTTGTATCCGTTTCAGAAACGTCACGTGGATAAAAAAAAATTAATTGGTGTTCAATTATGCTTTATGTGCATTTTAGCATTGTCCAAAAAAGTAATTAATTTACGATGCTCCTATCGCATGTTTGACGTTCTCTGTCACATATAAGAACCATAGCAGTATGTTTTCATCTGGGCTGGTTTTTAAGGCCCATCTCCTCTGTGTCGCTACTCACTAAAACGATTCCTATTAGTTGAGATGCCTTAAATCTCCCAAATAACTATGTTTCTAATCGATCTGAGGGAGATTCAACACATTTGCATTATTCAAATCAGACTCTTAATTTCTGAAGAACTGCCTCCAAAGTAAACATTATAGGTTTGGCTTGTTTGTGGCTTCAGCCGGGTGAGGGGACAAAACAAACGCGGACTAGAGAACTACGAAACTACGAAAGACAGTTGATTAAACCTGATTGCTGTGTTTAGGTGAAGTGTCTCTGGAGAAGCATATATTGAAGGAAAAAATACGATGACTATTCTCCAGATTAACTGTTGGGATATCTCAAAGCATTTTAATGTAGGTTTAGTTTACTCGCTGCATTTACTGTTTTCGTGCGTCTATTGCTATCCTTGCAGAAAGAGAGCATAAATCTATAGCGCACTAACTGACCACCGAAAGATAGAGAAAGGGGTGCGTTAATGAGGTGTGAAGACTGATGTGAAAGGCAGCCTGCTTCTGCTACACGTTCAGCCTTTGCGTGGGAGACCCACATGATATTAGACTCTACAGTGGCTTTCCAAGACACCATGAACTTCTTGTCCACGAATGAAATATATAATCATAAATGTAGTATGATTACGATAGCAGCAATGACAGTATTGAATCACGTAGGAATAGAGTAATTGAAAAAAAAAAGTATATATATATATATATATATATAGCCTACCTTTATTATTGTATGCTGTTGTTTTAGAATGGGAGATTTAATGGAATATTTGCATAGGATACCTAATAAGACCCAAATTAGAAACGCTATTAACCAATTTGAATCATTTTTACATTATTCGTTTATTTATCATTTCTATATAATAGACTACTATAATACGAAAGCGCACATTTCTATTTCATGTTAGGAAGCCGGTGTATAATTATGTAAATGCATAATTTCTGGCATCGTTTCTTGTTTGTAATTTCTTTGTTTGTTATTAGTTATTAGACATTATAATATGGTGAATTTGTTCTGCATCGTAGCTATTGCTTAATAATCGCCGGTTATGCTGGAATGGAGCTGATGAAGATGGGTGTCTCGGATGAGAGTACACAGCCATGCAGTTTACTTTGAGCTTGGGCTGCACAGACCGGTCAGAATAATAATATTTATTTCTATGACGTTCTGTGTTTTCTTTTGAAGATTTAAATGGATCGTTTACCCCCAAAAAGAAAATTGTCATCATTTACTCACCTTCATGTCGTTACAAACTTGTTTGACTTTTTTTCTTCTGCGGAACACAAAAGAAGATATTTTAAAGAATGTTGGTAACCAAACAGTTTTGGTACCATTGACATTTATGTTTATGGACAAACAAAACACTGAGACATTCCTCAAAATATCTTCTTTTGTTTTCCACATAAGAAATAAAGTCATGCAGGTTTGGAATGACATGACGATGAGTAAATGATGACAGAATTTCATTTTTGGGTGAACCATCTCTATAGGATTATATAAACTTGACAGCTCGTCAGTTTAAGTCAAAAGATGTCAGCACTCCACGTGACGCATCTGACCAGCACGCATCATTAATAAATACAATAATCTACATTTTTTTCTAGGCTATATGGTTCTCAGTATGTCTGCGTTGAATGTTTTATAGATTGAACGAGCTGGAATATCTTTCATTCAAATGATGGGTTATATTTCTCTATGACACACCCCAACCATCATTTGTGTTCATTTCAGACCACAGCTCGAACTTTTTTTTCATTCGGAAAAGTGCGCGAGAATCACAAGTGCAGCTCACAGCTCAAAAATGGTCTTTTTAGTCGCAAAAGCATTGCATCATCCTATCATACTTGGAAAAAAAAACATCTGCATGTATAAAATTATTATTCTTATTAAATATTATTATACATGTATTATAAAAATGTCGCTTGTGTGGTCAACAGAAAAACAGCGCTTTAAAGTTATTATTAATAATAATCATTATAATAATAATTATTATTATTATTATTTAACAAAACATTTGAGTTTGATACGCTTCATCTTAAAGACTGGTCGCACACATGGTCCGAGAGGGTGGAAGTCAGAAGTTTGTTTTGACTCATTACACACATCTCAGCTGCCATGAGCTCATTACTCTCGAAAGCATCTGACCCTCTGATAGTAATGACTTTGTACGTTAATCTCGTTTTAAGAAGCACGCTCAAAGAATTTCAGGACCAGAAATTAAGAGAACACTGAATGTGGCAATGATTTCAATAATCTCCTCTACTCTATGTTCTTTAGCGTAAAGCCAATGCCATCATTCTATATGTTTCCAACTGTGGGGGGCCATGATGAGAAGATATTCCTAAAACGTGACGGATGAACGCAAAAGAAAATATGTGATTCTGCGACGAGCATGCAGGGGAGTATTTACATTAACTAATAAAATAATCGAAAAGTTCCATTGTTTGGGGCTTACTTGAGGGGCTACGACAGTGTTTTGATACGGTCTTGGACATGTATCTTCTGGCATGGGCTTCTTGTTCATAAACACGGAACGGAACGTGCATGGTTCGAGTCAGTGTCATCCACTTTTTAGGCATTAGACCAATGTAATTGTTTCGTGTATCATACCAGCGGAGACTCCAAGTGTTTACCCACCTCTGAAGAAACATTCGCTGCGGTCACTAACATATCTTTATTTATATACTCGTCTCGGTTGTTTCTGCCTGGGACATTAGTTCGGGTTTGTGATGAAAATAGCTTTCAAAGACAGCCCAGACATATTATATAGCCTACTATCTCACCGAGGGAAAATGGTTATAGTTTTGCATGGTCATTTGACAAGCAATTGTCATAGAGTCATTATAATTGCTTGGCCTTCTTGTAATTGGATGTAGATAGATTATCTATTAAACTTTCAAGAGACAGAAGAGTTTGTTCGGGTGATTCTAAATGGCGAGTGAAGTGAACCGTCGAGTAGAAATTCAAATTGTCTTAGTTTATATATAGTTAAGGAAGAGTATTGTATAAAGAAGATTTTTCTTGACTATTTCAAGATGATGGTGATACATTTATGTTTAATCGGCGCAAACGAACTATGATTTTAGGAGGAAATGCAGCCAACAATATGCTTTTAACTTTATACAATATACAAAACTGCATTTGACTTGACATTGTGCTTGCAATTTAAACATGTTTTCTTACGGAAATTCTCTAGAAAAATCTAGATAATTGATTGGCTTGATGTTTCTTTAGGTTTTGAATGGTTCAAAGTTTTTTATTTTTTATTTAATTAAGGTAGCCTACATATTTTTGCTTATGATCTAGTTATGCAATAAGCTAATTAATCTATTCCCCGAAAAGACAAAAGTCTGATGTTAGAGAGGTAATTATTGCGTATCTTTACAAAAAGTTCCTGTTTATCATTAGGCTATTACAGCATCAGTCTAACTCGTGTCATTCATAACTCATCATCGTAATAATTCTATGGTAAGATTAGGCTATGTGAATGTGTCATTTTAATTTGGGTGTCAGTCAATTGTCATTGCCTAAATCAAAACAATAGGCTTCGGGGTAGGGGCGGACTTACCCATTAGTCAAAGGTCGGCGACCGTCTTGGGCCCCCAAAAGACAAGGGCCCCCTAAAATGCTTTTCATATACGAGATGCACATTAAGCGCGGGCACGCGAATGGTTGCTGTTTACGGTGTTTATTACCACGACAACAGTCGTGCTTCTTGTGTATCCTGCTTGTAGCAAATTAAAATACCATGCATCTGAAGCTGTAATTAAATGTATTCTAAATGTTTCAATGTATTTTAAAGTTTAGAATGAGCCTTTTGGAGAGTTTAGGCAATGGGTTGAGCCCAGGCACACGCTGGTAACTCATCAGGGCACTTTTCTCATTCTCACTAATTCAAGTTTTTATATGAATGAATCTCTGAAGGGAACTGACTGCCATCAGGAAAGTTTTGATGGCATTTTCATTTTATCTTATAAAGTCACGTATACGAGCGGAGCTAAAGCCGTTACCAGAGAAACCGCTATATTTCTGACGTTCCAAACGCGCCTCCTGCTGGCAGAGAATGAATGTTCATTTTTAACCTGTATCTCAACTGTAAATCAATTGCTATTTCGTGGTCTACAACAGAAAGCCATTATAACATGTACATGAAAAATGTATGAACACTGGATACAACTATGGGCACCATTGTGCAGCAGCAAGCATCACAACAAAAAAAGGAGCCTCAAGTTTGATCTATATTTTGCCTGGGGCCCCCAATTCACTAAATCCGCCCCTTCTTCGGGGGCTACAACGAGAAAAAGATGTCTCTAGAAAAAAAAAACAGAGTTATCGGTTAGGCCAACCGTGGACTTTCCAGATGAGTCACAAGGACGCTGAGAATCGTGGGCCCAGTTTTTCTATATGGTCACTTTCACTTTCACAAGAGATTCACTTTTTTTGATAATAATTTAAAAAATAAGCTACAATAAACCAATCAATTATCTAAGTTGTTACTGAGTAAAAATCTAATTGCTATAAGATTCTAAAAAGTTTAAGTTACGTTTTATAGATAAGAGTACGTTGTTGCATAAATTATTAATTGTATAAAATGTATATACAATTTTCTGGATTACATTACTCAATTAAAAAGTATTATTTAAAATTTAAAAGGATCAACTGATAACCATAACTTTTATCTACCAAATGGAATTGACACTGTAAAACTGCTTTGCAAGTTAACACCTCTGAAATGTTGACTGCTCCTGTAACTTAAATCCGACCGTAATGAGGACTTTCGCAGATTAACGATGGGTGTTTTGGGGCCATTTCGGGATTTAGAGGGACAAAACCAACAATATTTATGATGGTTTTAAGCATCGATCACATCGACAGCTTTTAGTTTCTCCACCTGTATTTGATTAGCATTAAAGATTGCATTCCAACATAGTTCACCCTAATACATCAAAAATTAACACGAACGTTTTCATTCTATATTTCATATAGCCTATTGTACACGGACTACTGTTTAATTCAGCTGCTGAAAATGTTGTAGGCCTATCCCACAGTCAAATTTAAAATGTTGTACTTCCTTATTTTTTATTTATTTATTTATATATTTTTTTAATTATTTATTTACTTTAATTTCCAACTTCTCTTTACGTTTGTACCAAGATCATCAAGAACAAATCAATTATGATTTTGAATTTGGTTGCAGAGGCATGGTGGTGTAATTTTGACATTCTTCAAAAAAAAAAAAAAAGTGGCATGCCTCAGTTTCTACTTTATTGAACCTCTTCATTGTCGCATCAGAAAACTTTCCATTGCGATCTTAGCTGTTCCATTTAACGTCTTCAGGGTGAGACAATGATGGGGAAGTAACTCCCTCTGCTGTTCACTTTTCGCTAGTACATGGATGAGAAAAAGAGTATTGTACATGTTCACCTTAACCCACTGTACCCGAATTCTCCCTGCTGTCATATATTGAATACACGGACTACTGTTTAATTCAGCTGCTGAAAATGTTGTAGGCCTATCCCACAGTCAAATTTAAAATGTTGTACTTCCTTATTTTTTATTTATTTATTTATATATTTTTTTAATTATTTATTTACTTTAATTTCCAACTTCTCTTTACGTTTGTACCAAGATCATCAAGAACAAATCAATTATGATTTTGAATTTGGTTGCAGAGGCATGGTGGTGTAATTTTGACATTCTTCAAAAAAAAAAAAAAAGTGGCATGCCTCAGTTTCTACTTTATTGAACCTCTTCATTGTCGCATCAGAAAACTTTCCATTGCGATCTTAGCTGTTCCATTTAACGTCTTCAGGGTGAGACAATGATGGGGAAGTAACTCCCTCTGCTGTTCACTTTTCGCTAGTACATGGATGAGAAAAAGAGTATTGTACATGTTCACCTTAACCCACTGTACCCGAATTCTCCCTGCTGTCATATTCTGAACATACAGTTTACATAATTTGCGGAAGAAAAAAAATATACAAGCATATATATACTTGCAGTAGCCTATGCATGCACTCTAAAAACTGCTGGGTTAAATACAACCCAGCGCTGGGTATAGACTGGGTTGTTTTGACGGTCGCTGTGATTTTGCCAAGTCAGACATGTTCCTGGATCACCATCTTTTGTTGATCCTGGGACAACATTACTGTCAAATAACATAGACCTAACACGATTGTTTTCCTACCCCTAAACCTAACCCTACCCATAATTTATCCCTAAAATCAGAGGGAAATGACAGCTGAATAACAGAGGTGTAGAAGCACCTAACCCTTGTTGTAAGCCTAAAAACTGACATTTCCTGTAAACTTGTTCCTCAAATCTGGTTGATTGGGATGTTGTTCCAGGATCAACAAGGACGTTGATCCGGGAACATGTTCACCTGTTTTGACCCAGCAGTTGGGTTAAATGGTTGGGTTAAATGTTTAACCCAACCTTCTAGGTAGTTTATTTAACTCAAATATTGTTAAAAAATACTATATGGCTGACTTAAAATAAACCCAAAATAGGTTATAAATTAAAAATCAGACACATAATTGCTAGAGGCATCAGCAATAATCAAAAGGTGAACATTTATTAATAAGCGATTAAAAATGTTTATTATTTATTCAACATTAATAGATGTTCATTTATTGAACATATTAATAAGTGTTAATTTCCAACCTATTTTGGGTTAATTTTAAGCAAGTAATATAGTAATTTTTAAGCAATAGTTGAGTTAAATAAAACTACTCAGAAGGTTGGATTAAACATTTAACCCAATCAAAACAACCCAATCGCTGGGTTTGTCCATATTTCACCCATGAGCGCATGGGTTGTTTTTAACCAAGCATTTTTATTTTTTTTTTTATGTACTTGCAATATACAAGTAAGCAAGCAAAAGATTAAAACTAAAAACTAAACTCATCATGCCTTACCACAGGGTTATACAGAAGAACATTATTTACTGAATTAATTAATGAATTAATTAATTATGCATTTATATAGCGCTTTATTGTGTATTGTTGTACACCCAAAGCGCTTTACAATCGTGTGTGTGGGGGGGTCTCCCCTCAACCACCACCAGTGTGCAGCATCCACTTGGCACATCTACTGTACGTCGTATTGTCCTGTTTGATGTACAGTAGAAGACCACAGAAGATCCCACTTCTGCAGCAACAGTGTTTCCCAATACTGGTCCTGGAGCACCCCCAACAGGTGAATCGTATTACAATAAGCCTTAAAAGTACATGGATTGTCTGGTTGAATTATATCATTATAAATTTACAGGCAGCTAATTATTCTAGCACTATATGTCTTCTGTCAAACTACTAATATTTTTTTTCAGTCTGGTTAATTACATTTTTATAACATAATGACTGAATGGGAAAATGAACAAAGGTTCTTAATCTCGCACGAAAAATGTCTTAAAAGTTCTGATCCAATGGTGTTGTGAAATGTTCCAAAGCATCTTAATTTATAGGCCCATTTGAAAATCCTTGTAGATTTATAAATGCTCTGAGTACAATGCTGTGCATCGATTGGCTAGGTCATCGTTAAGCTTGGAATTAATACAAAGTCGTTTGACGGAACTTCAAATTATCTGTTTTGGGGTGTTTAACGATTCAGCAGAGACAAATGGGTACATACATTTTTTTTTAAATGAATACTATTAATTCCTGTTGAAACTGGAAATTTGGGCAAGACGTATCAGGACTCGCCTCTTTTTTAAAATAACCTGTCACAGCAATGAGCTACACTTGCCAGTTCGTGTCAGCCCCAGACGACACGCCCACGGACCGCCCACTGCCTGTTAACTGGGTGCATCCCCTATTCTTTCCTGATGATGTGAGGATGGAAGAATAGATGCAAGATTTATTTGCAAAATGGAATGTCTTTTCTCACTCAAGCGCTATATTTGCGCAAGTGCATTACCTGAGTGTGCTTAAGAGATCTGCAGTTGTTCATACTTGTTTAATTAAAACATTCCTAATAAATATTAAGTTGTTGAAGTAGCCTATAGGCCTATGTGATATTTGCTTACGTAAACTGCAAATGTAAAATGCTAAAATGTTGTGCCAGCTGTGAAAGGTGAGGAGAATGTATGCGTACCTGCTGCTGGTTTGGGAAATATGCAACAAGTTCTCAAGATCTCATAAGCGTGAGAAAGGTTATCCGGAATACATCTTCAGTTAAGTTGTTAAGGTACTTTGGATAAAATCTTTCTGGCGTTTTGGGTTTTACGTTGTTATGGTTTGGTTTACATGTTTTCTTTAGTGTTGGCCTGAAAATGTTTGTTACGTAGATGAGTTTCGGAGCCAGTTGTCTTCTGATTTTAGGGTTGAACTCTTGGGTTTTAAAGCTCTGTGTTTCAACTTGTGGTAATTGATAATTGATTCTAGATGCATGAAATATTAGAAATACTTTTTAAACGTGTAAGATTGTTGGATAATCTGTGTGTGTTTTTGTGTGTGTGTGTGTGTGTGTGTGTGTGCGGATTAGAATCAGTGCTTGATACACAGTAACACAGAAATATATTAACTTTTTATTTTCTTAAAATAGCATAAATATTTTTTGCTAATTTTTTTTATACTGTTCCAAATGTCATTTCTAGTAAGTGTGTGATCTGTATGAAGACCATTACCTTAAAGATCACAGATGCCTTTCTGTCTTCTAAGTTCACACAAAAGTGAAAATTCTGGCATCATTTACTCACCCTCATTTTGTTGCAAAACAGTATGAGATTTTTTTTCATTGTATGTGCAAAACACTGAGACATTTCTCAAAATATCTTCTTTTGTGTTCCACAGAAGAAAGTAAGTCATACAGGTTTGGAAAGAAATTACAGTAAATAATTCATTTTTGGGCGAATCCTTGTAAGTATTAATATGGCAAAATATTTTTTGGGCTGCTACATTATGCAGTTAGTTTAAGGGGCTATTTCTGCCCTGACCCTTAAAATTAAGCTTGTTAAATTAATATTAAATAACATAATAAATATTACATGATCATATTAAATAGTCATATTAAATCATATTTAAATAATTGTTGTCTTCAGTTGAAACGGGTTTAGATGAACATTGTTGAAAACACTTACATTGTTTATTTATTTATTTATTTTTCTTTGTTTTTAATGTTTATTTGGCTTTACTCTTTTTCAAGACACCAGGATTTATCTAAAGCAAACTGAGCAACAAACACTTGGGAATATTGGATATACTAAAACTCAGAGTGCAGTCAGTTTTATTTTCTTAGTGTAAATGTGCTCAAAGTCTTGCAAAAAGCTTGTACAGATTGTTAAAGAGTTTACAGAAGTGCTAGAGTTTTAACGTACAGCCTAATTATATCATTTTAAATCAGATATTTTGAGTTTAATTATTGCAGTTTGTATTTACCCCGACGAAGCCATATTTAAATCTCATAAAACATTCATTTTTGTTGGTTGCTTTTCACGCGGAAATGTTTATTTCTGTAGATTATTCTCTAATTCTTGTTGTCTTACTCCTTGGGTTTGAGAAGTCAAACAACAAGGGTAAATATTTGACACTGAAGAGCTCTTGGGTATTTGAGAGTGCACACTTTTCCTCAAGCATACTTCTATCTGTGGGTGTCTAATAGATTAAGGAGATACGAGAGGTCATTAGAAACTAAACTGTGTGCCTACACGAGGCGTTATTTATTCTCTGAGAGCGTGCGTCAAAATTCCAAGAGCTTGGCAAACATTTTGACTCACTTTATTCAGGTTAACATCGATACGTGGATGCAGCATGTCGCAGTTACTAACCGGCAAACGCTATTTAGAATCAAACCTTGTATAACAAAAAATAATCATTAGCCTATAAAAATCTCATTTTACATTTAGAGTAATTTTACATTTAGAGAAATGTTGTAGTCTATTTAAATAAATGGAAACGTATTTTAAAAGACTGATTAATCGGGAGACAGCTTGAAGTTTTATGGAAACGAAAAGTCTTTTAATTCCGTTTGAAAACGCATAACTAATAATTCAGTATAGAGGTAAGCAGCTAGACGTTCGGCTCTATTCAAAACCATGACAACAAGAAACAAGCACGAATTTATTCAAGAAAGTTAAAGGACATTGTGCGGGGGCGTCAATCAAGCATTATTTCAGGACTGAACAAATGCAAAATCTTGACTGGAACAAATGCTTCCAACGGGTCTCGGACGCGGGGCTACATTTCCCTCTTTTGTTCCCGGTCGCTGGTTGGCATGTATTTGTGTTCCTTTTTTCGCCCGACCACCCAGGACGACTAGACGAGAACGGATACCCACTCTGTTTGGGAGGGTCTATGCAGTCATCCAGAGCGCGCTCTAAGGCAGTCTCGGGAATCATCCGAACCCAATAATATGCATCGTGCACTTACTGGTGAGGTGCAGGAGTAAGCAAAAGTCCATAACGAAATATTACTGTCTCCTTGATGTCTGGATCTTTTCCCAAGTTCTTTATTCTGTAGTTATTTCAGATTTCTCGCTTGTTAGGAAGAAATGACCTGCTAAGTTAAACACAACTGACATAAAAGCATAAATATCAATGTTCTAGTGTAATGTCGGATATAGCTGTAAGGAAACATTCTTTCAATTTCAAAAAGCAATAAGGATTTTGTGTGATTTTACAGTACACAAAGGGCAAGCTCCTTTTCCAATAGCCACGAATATATACATTTCATTAAAGGTCCTGCTGGTCCCCAATGACTTGCTTAGTGTTTTTTTCCGCCATACTTTCCATATAGTCAATGGGGACCAGTAACTGAAACTAAACTATCCCTTTAATTACCATGAAATTACTATCACCCCACTGTACTAAAGAGAGTGTACATTTAACCCGTGTTTGTGCAATAACACCTGCAATAAACGACAATACCCCAATAAACGAATTAGGTAAACCAACTCTGGGACGCTAATGGATCACTTTGTATGCAAATATCCGTTATTTGAGGGGGGGGGGAAGAAGGGAGGGCTCTTGTTGTCACTTGCCACCCAAGACGTGATTCAGCCTCAACAATTACCATTATCTGTTTCCCACTTTTCACGAATTCGGACGAATCAGTAATGATGAAGAGTGTTACCCTCCATCATTGTGAAAGTAACGGGCTATTCTTTGCCGAGTTCACACCTACCATTACAGGGATTTAAGTACACGAGTCATTGAGGTACTTAGAACCCATAAAGAGGAGAGGCCTCAAAGCAGCCACCAAGTGCTGTTTATATAAACACCGCGACATCAGTGTACACATTGTCACTTGGATGCAGCGTCTTGAGAACGCACACATCACTTCAGCACTGCGCGACCGAGGATAGCTCTTCAAGATCGAGAACCAGTCCCGGAACTAACAGCAATCCAGCGCTACAGATGGCTATTTCTAACAAGTTCCGTTTCACTGTGAGAAGTATTTTAGATTTGCCAGAAATTGACACTGAGAGCATCGCGCACCATTCTCCAGAGGACCCCTTCTCCGTCTCACCTTACTCGTCCTGGACTGAAAACGACAGAGAACATATGTAAGTTCATAAAAACATTTTCTAATCAATTTTAAGAAAAAAGGTTTATGGCCATCCTATTATTCATATCATAGCACGAGAGATTATTTTACAGTGTATTTTCTACGTTACAGGTAGTTACTGTAAAGCACATAAACACACATATGGGTTTTCTTCTCAGAGGGTAGATATATAACAACTAATTTTTATTTATTTTATTTAGCGTCAGACGAAAGCAAAC
>NW_015552621.1:109210-114285 GCF_001515605.1 Sinocyclocheilus anshuiensis | reverse complement strand
AGAGAGTGCACATTTAACCCGTGTTTGTGCAATAAAACAACAATACCCCAATAAACGAATTAGGAAAACCAACTCTGGGACGTTAATGGATCACTTTGTATGCAAATATCCGATATGTTACTTGAGCGGGAGAAAAGAAGGGAGGGCTCTTGTTGTCACTTGCCACCCAAGACGTGATTCAGCCTCAACAATTACCATTATCTGTTTCCCACTTTTCACGAATTCGGACGAATCAGTAATGATGAAGAGTGTTACCCTCCATCATTGTGAAAGTAACGGGCTATTCTTTGCCGAGTTCACACCTACCATTACAGGGATTTAAGTACACGAGTCATTGAGGTATACTTAGAACCCATAAGGAGGAGAGGCCTCAAAGCAGCCACCAAGTGCTGTTTATATAAACACCGCGACATCAGTGTACACATTGTCACTTGGATGCAGCGTCTTGAGAACGCACACATCACTTCAGCACTGCGCGACCGAGGATAGCTCTTCAAGATCGAGAACCAGTCCCGGAACTAACAGCAATCCAGCGCTACAGATGGCTATTTCTAACAAGTTCCGTTTCACTGTGAGAAGTATTTTGGATTTGCCAGAAAATGACACCGAGAGCATCGCGCACCATTCTCCAGTGGACTCCTTCTCCGTCTCACCTTACTCGTCCTGGACTGAAAACGACAGAGAACATATATGTAAGTTCATAAAAACATTTTCTAATCAATTTTAAGAAAAAAGGTTTATGGCCATCCTATTATTCATATCATAGCACGAGAGATTATTTTACAGTGTATTTTCTACGTTACAGGTAGTTACTGTAAAGCACATAAACACACATATGGGTTTTCTTCTCAGAGGGTAGATATATAACAACTAATTTTTATTTATTTTATTTAGCGTCAGACGAAAGCAACCTTGAGGCTTCCCCAGACTCCACCGGGCCAGATGTGCTTTCAGTGGATACAGAGCATGAAAAGCGGAAGAAGCGTCGCGTGTTATTCTCCAAGGCCCAGACGTATGAACTGGAGAGACGCTTTCGTCAGCAGCGGTACCTGTCCGCTCCAGAACGAGAGCAGCTCGCGCACCTGCTACGCCTCACGCCCACGCAGGTGAAGATCTGGTTCCAAAACCACAGATACAAAATGAAGAGAGCGCGGATAGAGTGCGCTCAGGACCTCAATCAGCCTCCAGTGCTACGCAGAGTCGTGGTGCCCATTTTGGTCCGAGATGGCAAACCGTATCAGAACTGTACTATTGATGCGGAAAAAGGAAGCTGCATCGTTCCACCAACAGTACCATCCTCACCCTTCAGCGTTCAAGGTTTCCAGCCTTTACAGCAGCAGACGCCCTTCGCGCTTTTCCCCACATACCAGCACTTTACCAACACAGCGGCCTCCCGTCACCACTTTTGTGTTTGGTGAGACTCACTTAGGACCACTCGAACTATTTTCGGGACTTACCCCACAGGACAGCGCATGGATTCCTCTTGATTCAAGTTGTTTTTAATTGCATAAAGTGTTAGGTCTATTAAAGTAGAAACTCTCAGCGTTGATAAGATAAAAATAAATGCTGTTTGCACATATTATATGTTCTATTTAGTCTTTGTAAGATTTTTGTATTAACTGATGTTGTGCAGAATTGCCTAGATAGTGTGTTGTTGAACTGTTTGTATTTGTTCTAAACCAAAAGATTATATATCAGTGAGAAAAATGTTTTATGTTTTATATTGTGAATATTGTAGTGCTATAATTTGATGAAATTGCATCATCTTAAAGTGTTATGTGTATTACAAAAAAAACTGAGAATAAAAAAAATATGTTTTAGCAGTTTATAGTTGTTTGAATTGTTCAAATTATTGTTGGTTTATTCACATTATACTAAATATTCAGTATGCTTAAAACCACTCCTTTTAATCATACAGATTTTAAAATATGTAATTTCTCCTCTAAGAAGTTTTTTTAGGCAACAAATGTTTAATTCGTTCACCTTTTTGTTAATCCCTGCAATTGTTACATACTGTTTGTACAAAAGATCACAGACTGAACTAAAAAAAAAAAAAAGAGTAGGCCTATGAGAATTAGCGCACAGCAAGAGATGAGTGGCTTTTGTAATGTTAAGACGTCCACTTTCACCCAACAGAGAAGACCAAATAACCAGCATAAAGAAATAACCCTTATTTAAGACTCAGCATAGTAGGTAAACGCTGAGCAAGAAATGCAGCACAATGGTAATTAATTCTTGTGTGAATCTGAAATGTTCACATTCTGGCTTTTATCGTGTTTTTTACAGGATACGAAATATTAATGTTGTTTTTAAGCGTATTTGAGTGCTAGTTAAAGCTTAGGGACTAAATAAGAAAACAGAAGTTGTTAGATGTTCTTAAAATTGTTACCCCAACACACCCAAAAATAAATTAAGCAGCGGTTTGTGACAAATGGCATTGTGACTTTAGAAAGTTCAGGCACTCACTGTCCTCTCCATATTTTAAAAGAGGGTGATCATTGTCATAACATTAATGCAAGAGGCGTGTTTTCTCGTGCTTTCTCAATCCCGAGCTTGTCCCAATTAATTCAGCGACCCAGTTAGTATCATCCTTGTCACCTGGCCTTTTGTCCCTTCTCTCGGGCCACCTTGTAATACATATGGAGGGGACTGACCGCAGCGCTCTCTTCTCTACATCTTCTCTAAAACACTTTTTTATGTCGTCCTCTGAAAGGACCATTGTGTGGTTCCCAAAGGGACCTAGACAAAATCCGCAGCGTCTCAATTCTCGTGATGTTTAATCAGTCCCGGGTGACAAATTTATGGGCTTTAACAAGACAATGGAGTTTTAAAAGTCGTTGGGTTTGGGGAGTGACAAAGATAGGCTTTGAGAGGTCTCCGCTGGTTTATGGCGAGACTTGGCCACAACAACTTGGAATAGCATAGAACGCAACTGCGCTTATGAATTTATGTTTTTCTCTAAAGTAGGATTACCTAATTGTTTCTTGATTTAAGATTTAAATGACCTGCTGCGAAGAATCATTTACCTTTCACTAAATACACTGAAATAAAATTAAATTAAATGCAGCTGTTACATAGAAATGCCTGTAACAAAAACGGATTATTTGACCACACCAGATAAACCTATTAAAGTTATACTATATGCTAATCTGGTAGAAGCGATGTTTTGTTGATATTTATCAAGACATGATTTAAGAAAGTAAAGCTTGAATTATTAGGAACCATTGTTATCATTCTGCTTTTTGAATAACTCTTCACAGAAACGACTGTGTGCCGTGTAAATAAAGGCTAAATACATTTTACGTGTCATTACAAATGCGTTTTTATGCCCCTAGTTGGTCTGATATCACTAGTTAACTACAAAGTGAAACGGGGTGGGGGAAGGCGTGATATCACCAACAACTAATGTCCACGCTTTCGGTTGCCTGCTGTAAGCGGTGCCACTCTGCCACCTTGAGGTTAAAAGCTTCCTGTGGTGAGTTTCATCTGATCTGAACTCAGAGGGAAACGAATATTCCCATGCAGCTCTCTCGCATGAGGTGTCTCTGTACAAACGGCATGGTTGCCACTCTCCACTAGATGTCACAATAGCATCGTGGAGTCTAAAGTTTGTGTACTCTGCTGTCAATATTTACTGCATCTGATGAGCATCATCAGCATCACTCCCGTCCCACCTTAAAGCCTCCTTGGGGGCAGTCGCGGCGTAATGGTTAGAAAGTCGGACTTGTAGGCCTATATATAATAATATAATATAATATAATATAATATAAAATTCCTTTGGATAAATTATGGCAAAATTGTGTGTGTGTGTGTGTGTATAAATATATATATATATATATATGTGTGTGTGTGTGTGTGTGTGTGTGTGCATATTGAAAGCATTCGCCACCCAGGCAGTGCTGAACATAATTGTCCGGATTGTCAATAGAAAAATATATTAAAACAAGACAAAGCATACTACTAATTGCCGTTAATTGGCCATGATAGCCGTACTCCAGAAGAGAGGAGTGAGCCTGATTAAGATAATTAAGAGAGCCTTTTGTAAACTGGATCAAGTAGGCCGAACACCTTGAGAGCAACGTTAGACGCCCCATAGTTTTTACACTAATTGCTATAATTGCACGCGCGATTATCATCACTGTACCCACCTGTGCTAACTTCAAACTAGAGAAATGCGTAGTTTTCCTCTAGTTTAAGGATGATAAAAATTAAATTTCACTTTGAAAGGTGACAAGTGTTCTATAACGTTTGAGTAGCTACTGGCCAAAGATGTGAACGCTACTATTATGTAAATATTTGTAATGTTACGAATTAAAATTAACCAAGATTTTTTTTTCCCGAGACTGTAAAAAATGTCTAATGTGTTGTGGCATTTAATAAAACTAAAATGATTAGTCTACGACGTACACTCGAACATAAAGCTTTTTCGTTTTGTCAAATATTCATCAGTGACCACCAGAAGACGCTGTAGGCTATCCCCTCCTGTTAAACGTTTGTTGGCTCATCCTAATAGCTTATGACATATGTTATTCTGCGTCATGCATATCTTTTGGTCTTCTTTGGTATTATTGTGCCAATCTGAGTTTTATTAGATTTATTAGGCATAGGATAAATTAAATATATGCATGGGTTGACCTTTTTGTGTGTGTTCCTGGCTCTTCAGGGCAGCTGGTTCATATTAACACTTGAAGTGTTCTATAAGATCGCAAAGAAACACATAACGTAAAGAAATTTGCCATTGACTTTTGAATTCCGACAACACACGTTAAAAAAACTGCAGTAAAATTAAAAATGCGTCAGAATTTGTATTCACTGATTTTATACTCACAATAATCTCTTAATCAGTCACCGAATAATTTTTGTAGCATTTTTGGGTCATTAGATGAGCTACTGTAAATTAAAAGGTATTTTGGAAAGAGAAAAATGTTGTTTAATGTTTATTTAGCCTTAACTCTATTGCATATTGAAATAATAAACTAGTCGTTGTCATTTCTGACCGCTAGACCATGAGATGGTTCCCATCTAAATTTGCTTAAGAATTTTTCTTTTACTTATACCGTTACATTTTGTTTAGC
>NW_015552621.1:95147-109000 GCF_001515605.1 Sinocyclocheilus anshuiensis | reverse complement strand
CCCCCCCCCCTAGTTGCCTGCATTTCAAGTCATTGTTTTATCCAAAAGACTTGAATTCCTGGTCCCAACATGTATTTTTACTAGCAGTTTTAAATTTGATACGCTGAATTGGTGTTATTGTAAGTAAGTTAATTTTAGCGCCACACATTTTGCTATATCCTAGCTGGACGAAAGAAAAAATAATAATTGCATCCTATTATTAGTTGTAACAGTTAGATATTAGATTCTAAGAGAGTAGCATAAGACAACACGTTGTTTTGCAAATAGCTACAAATTTAGTTTTTATATTTGTTAAAATAGAAACATGATGGAGTAATAATAAAATAATAATAATAATTATTATTATTATATAATTATTATTGGTGTTGTTCTCGTCGTAATTATAATAATAAAGGATGGTATGAAATGAAAATAGTCTGTTTTGTAAAACAAATCTCTCAAAACCGATTTCGTTAAGTTTACTATCCAATTATGCATATATCCAGATTCGATTCTGTAAAACTGTTTTTCTGTCCAACTATACTGTGAAAGACCTAGGGCGTCGGGACGATGCGCACTGGTAAGCAATGCATTATTGAACTCACGCGGACTTACTTCAGCGTCGTTAACTTTACCTGTGAGCCTCTCCTCCTCCCGAGTTCATTTTCCTCAGTACCGCGTGTCTCGGCCGAGTGGATGGGAATTTGGACGATACTCTGCCTATGTCCAATAATATCAAACGGAAAGGGGCTTAATCATTTACTTGGCCTCTTAACACGCGCATATGTATTTATTTATTTGTCGGTCAGTGTTCCTGAGTCGTCGCAAGAGCCCTTTGCATGTTTGAGTACGATGGAGCGTAATACAAACACGCCTGCAATCACCAGAAGCCTCTTGTGGCCATTAAAAGTCAGTAGTTCAACTCAGGCTTTTTTTCAGAAACTGAGTGGTTCTCAAAGTCTGAAGTCCGCATATGCACTCACATCAAGGCGCCCTTATAAACACCACTCCAACTGTCAATATTTCATCCTTTGCTGTGTTCCTTGCCGTTCTTGCAAGACTCACTGCCGCAACATAAACAGCCTCGCGCGGAAAATTAACTATGGACGAATTAAATTTACGCACAGGTGTTGTTACATGCTTACACGTTTTCGGGGTTGGGGGAAGGCATGGGTAGTCGAAGACCGCGTGAAAGAAATTGTGCGTGGGTGCACAGATGATAGCGCTGCTTTGTATTGTTGCCCTGGCTGCTGATGCCCCGCCTCTGATGGAAGCCTTAAACCTGGCACCAAGCTAAAACAAACGAAAGTCAGCTTCGAGCTCCCACTCAAACCAATTAAGGCGGACTCCAGTGCACACTCATACGTTTCCATCCTGCTGCAGCGACGGTGAAACAACAGGAACAGAGGAGCTGGCCAAAAAAAAGAAGGAGAGATTGCCTTGCCTTCTAATTTCTCCCTTTCCAACACAGAACAATGTCGATGAGCCCTAAGCATACGACTCCTTTTTCTGTATCCGATATCTTAAGTCCTCTTGAAGAGAGCTACAAAAAAGTGAGTATGGAGGGGAACAACTTGGGGCCTCCTCTTGCCTCGTACAGACAACCCCAAGTCACGCAAGCGGCGATGCAGCAGCACCACATGGGCCACAATGGAACAGTACCCGCTGCCTACCACATGACTGCAGCTGGAGTTTCCCAGCTGTCACATTCAGCCATGGGGGGCTACTGTAACGGGAATTTGGGCAACATGAGCGACCTGCCGGCCTATCAAGACGGCATGAGAGGCAGCACGACGGCCACCAGCTGGTACGGAACGAATCCCGACCCACGCTTCTCTACAAGTACGTGAAATTGACATTTTATTGTATTTGCAAGAACTGTTTGTGAATTTTGAATGATAGCTATTTGAAAATGTATTCAGTGTATTAAACATGTCAGCTACAAATTTTTTTAACTTATGCTGTTTTGTAAATCTCCAAGTGTCCAAGTGAACGTGGGGCTTATGACAGTACTGAGGGGAAATATGTTAAGCCAACCTCACGTTAAACGTGCCAGGTGTTTTATCTAAACCCAACCAAACTGCAACAATGAACAGACTCCTAACTGCAGTTCCAGTGTTTGTCCAAAACTAGGAATTTAAACAAGAGACGATTGCGTAATTGTGCACAATCACTATATATATTCTCTCATCTTGCTATCTTGTCGTAGCTCACTGAGCCAATGAGCTTTTGTATTTTTTCTATTCATTATTTGTATTTAATTATTGATACTGATTTTGTGTTTGCTGTTGTTAAATTGCAAAGCTAAATAGGACTGTTCTTTTTGCAGTCTCTCGTTTCATGGGTTCCTCGTCTGGTATGAATATGGGCAGCATGAGCACGCTGAGTTCACTGGCGGATGTTGGCAAAGGCATGGGTCCGCTGACCAGCACGCCTCGCAGGAAGAGACGGGTACTCTTCTCCCAGGCGCAGGTGTACGAGCTTGAGCGACGCTTCAAGCAGCAGAAGTACCTCTCCGCGCCGGAAAGGGAACATCTGGCCAGCATGATTCATTTGACCCCGACTCAAGTTAAAATTTGGTTTCAAAACCACCGATATAAGATGAAAAGGCAGGCCAAGGATAAAGTGTCCCAGCAGCAAATGCAACAAGACAATGGCTCCTGTCAGCAACAGCAACAGTCTCCACGGCGGGTGGCCGTGCCGGTGTTGGTGAAAGACGGAAAGCCATGCCAAGGCAGCAGCCATACACCCAACACTGGTGTACAAAACCACCATCACCAGGGGGGAAACGTCATGATTATGTCCAATAACAGTTCTTCAATGGGCCAGCATCAAAGTCAGCAGGTAGGCAGCGCTGGCCAGTCCCCAGATCTGGGTCAACATGCTGCAAGCCCCCCATCTCTCCAAACCCAGGTATCCGGCCTGTCACACCTGAACTCTTCTGGTTCCGAGTATGGAGCTGCCTTGCCCTGCTCCGCTCTGCTTTATGGCAGGACATGGTGACATCGGAACAGACAATAACACAATAACAAAATGACAGGTGGGTGCAGATAAGCTGTATACCCTGCTCAAAAAGACCATGAGAACAGTGGTTGCGCTCTGAAAGCATTGTCTCCTTTCTGGAGGGAGAAATGACAAGGCTACAAGCAACACGAGGATTGCCAAATGTCAAAGGTATCAAATCTTTTATTTTGAGGATGAGCCCAAAACACCATTGAGAAGATGGAATTATTTATACATACTAGATTTTAAATGGAGACTGATTTAAACACTAAAATCAAATATTCTGTTATCCTGTTGGATTTAAAAAAAATGTCCCGACAATGAAGACATCTCCCCTCACAGTTAGACTGCTAAATACCTTTCATGATTTCTTATAGATTTCACTGTAAAACGTAGCTTGTATATTTCTGTAAAAGGTTTGGACTGATTATATAGTTTTTAGCGATATGTATATTGTACATAATTTTTATCGATATCAAGGGTCACATGTTTTTTCAGTTTTATTGTTATTTGTACGTTTAATTTTCTTGTAACTTATATAAATATTTGACATAAACGCAGTCATACAATCATATTAATAAATTATGACAATAACGACAATAGCCTAACAATACGTTTGTTTTAAATTTGGGTGTAAGAATCAATCACTCGGCGGTGCTAAAAGTGGGACCTGACCAATTTAACGTTATTTTTCTTCAAGAAAACTAGTTTAAAAGTCATCAAGCTTCCACACAACCAGCCATTTAAATTTGTACAATCTTTCTGAACACGCATTAGAAGGAGTTTTGCTGCAGTCGCTCATTGTTTGAAATCGACGATTTCTACTGTTTTGTATTGGATCTCCCTTCAGTGTGACAGGTTTGTGGAGCTGGATTTCTGCATCACAGGCCTCCGAGTAAAGTGTCCATTCTGCAAATAGTTATGTAGTTTTCTGTGTTGCAACACCCATGGAGTCAAACGCCAAATATTAGTACCCTAAATGTGTTGGAAGTTAATTTTGCGTCGTGTATAAATATGTTTGTACAACTGACGAAACCAGGGATCTATTTACGTGCAAAATGAAACACGAGTTTTGTGCATTTTTTGCACAAAACAATTATTAAATATTATAAAATGCACATATAAAAACATACTAATGTTTCATACCAATTTGATTGTAAAAACTATTTGCAACAATCAGTTTTAGATGCCAAGCTAATTGGATTTAACCTGTTAAGTACGTTGTAATCTATTACTTTTTCTAAGAAAACGTTTTTGTAGAGATTTCTTTTTGGAGCTTGTTCTTTGTCGTAAGGGAATGAGTCAGTGCAGGTGAGGTCTCCACTCCTTGAGAGAAACTCACATTAAACAAGCGCTCCTAAAAGCTAACCTATCAATCACATAGCTGTACAAACAGCAGCATTCTCCTCAATAACTTTGCAAGACGAAATAAACACACTTATCAGAGCGCCGTCCATCAATACCGTGTTTGTGAAGATCAGAGGTAAAAATCAAATGCCAGCGTGTTTACGCATTGATAAAGACCGTCAACATCTGAGGGGCGCGGTAAGATTGCTTGTGGTGCCTGCTAGAACGTTTGAAAGTGCGTGTCTTGTGTTTATCTGTGTATGCGGGACTTGCTAGTGCCAAGTAAGAAAAAGAAAAGAAAGAAAATTAAATTAAATTAAATTAAATTAAATATGATAAAGGTATTTCCATTACACTTTTTGGCCAGTTCAGAATTAAATAAATAGCCCACAATTGGGGATGGGGATTCCTGCTACAAGCAGGAATCGATTGTGGACAGAAAGGTCGCGTGTCATTGACTTTCTTTCTTTCGTTCTTTCTTTCTTTCTTTTTCTTTCTTTCTTCAGTAGCATTCTAATTATTTATCCCTTCATTTTTTTGGTGTGCATGACTCTCTTTTCGAAGAACATATTGGACTTTTGTGATTGATAAACTCTTTTATAGATTTGTTTTTTTTTCTTGCCTGCGTGGTCACAAGGAATGGTAGTCTATGGCATGCAGATTTGGGAACCATAATTATCGTTTATGTGGCTATATATATAACTTTTCAATTATATTGAAATTATAAAATTCAATTTTCAGCTTTGTTTTATTTAAATTATTTTAATAACTTTTTTCAAAACTAAACAATTGATATCGTTGTTGCTTTTATGACATAATTGCACTGTTCTTTTGCCCTTATAATAATAACAAAATACTTAGTTGCTCAATTGACCAAAATAATATTTCTAGAACAAGACTGTACTTGGGGCCTGCGATTAACCCCAACGTTGTGATGGATGATAACTGTGTTCAATCATTTTATTGCCCAAGTTTCTTTTAGCTTGACAAACCAGAGTTGCAGTACATTGATTGATCTTAGTGTGTATAACTCTCGGTTATTTGTGGGAAGAAGAAAAAAACTGTAGTAAACTGTGCACTATTTGGCCTGATATTTTATAGGCTATGCTTCAACAGCTAGTAGCTCTAATTTAACTTTTGATGCAAAGCAAAACTTGTACAACTAGGCCATTAGTCCGAATGCTCGGTATGGCCCTTGTTGCTGTTTCTCGCATGGATTTTTGTACCGTTTAATCGCAAATAAAACTCTCTGCATGTAGTAAACCTTCAACTGATGGATGTATTTATGTGAAGCTCTCGCGCCAATAAGCGGGCAGTGGGGCGCGCGTTTTAATGACTCACTGATTGTAATGGAGCTCTTCTTTTCTGTGAAGGGTCGTTAAATCAACAGATCATTTTGTCGATTATGTCCGAAAGTATACTTTCGAAGGCCTACAGATGCTTCTTTTGCACTGATATTCAGTTATATGTAACCTCCACCTAAAACTGTTAGCAATGTCTATACAGTGTCTACAAATACATGATCAATGGGCGAATATTATTTGATCTTTTTAATTTCACCCAACCTTAAAAAAAAAATGGTTTGAGAATTTTAAATATTCGTTCATTTAAAAGGCATGTTAGCCATCGTGACAAGATATAATATTTATAAAGTTTAATTTACAAGGAGCGAAAATTGAAAGTGTGCCTATTACATCACTGCAGTGTTAATAACCTTCAGTATTTAGACGGATGTCTGCTATCCTAACCGTGCGTACTTACATCGCAAGGCTGGATAAATTGATTAACCACACACATAAAATAAATGTTCATTTTATAGGCAAGTAAGATTTTCTCTTTTATCCGTTGTGCAAATTCAATCACTTTCCACAGCAATCTACCGGCGCCGAAAGAGTCTATTAGGATTTCGGAGATTCGTTTTGTTAGAGCTCCTCTGAAAGACTCCAGATTACATTAACATGTCTGAGGCTCGGTGTGTGGTCTTTGTGTGGAGCTTGTAGCTGTTGAAAATGACTTGTTGGAAGCGTGTATGCTCTCATCACTCTCACTCAACACACTTTGCACAACTGCGGACTGTCCTCGAGGCTTTGGGTGCAAAGGTCCCAGTCACCTCCCTGCAATTAGACCCCAATCCCAACGCAATCATGTTAGAGTTAGGATTTCTGAGGTTCGTTCCCTACTTATTCTACTATGTAGTTCGGAGAAAGGGGTTGATATACACTATCTGCATTTATAGCGTATTGTATTGAATCTTATAGATAAACCACAAAGTTTGGACTTAATCATTTGACATTATTCATATAATAATGTTTTTAATGCAGAATGAATAATTATATGGATTTAAGAGCAATGTCCCACTAATTTTTTTAAAGAGCATAAAGAAGCTTCGTGTTCACGTACAACGCAAATGTAAACATCAGATAAGTGTCAGAACAATAAGTCTTTATGCTTACACTAATAACCAATAATCATGTCAATTGCTTTTACTCAAGCGATCATCTTCTATTTACACCGCTGACTTGAAACATGTCCACACAAAACAAACCTGTTTCGGCCACCCTCGAAAAGTAAGGTTATGTAATGATTTGCCCACATTATGTAATATTTTTAGTTCGCATTATGTCATTTGCTCTGGAGCTGTCCGGGGTGCTGAAGTTTCTTCCGCTAGCATTGCCATGCAAACTATATTTAATTAATAATAGCTTTATTTCCAAACACAAAAGTATAACTTAAAACCACAAGCGTATAGGTTTAAATGAAATGCTTAATTGGACAATTTACAGTCCACAACAAAGTCAGGCGAGAACGGTCCAAAGTCTATTCAAATTTTTTAATATCCAACAACACCACATTTCAGCTTGATACGAACTCTATTCTTGACACACAACAGCGCAAGATATGCGGTGAATTTAAGGCAAACACTGCGATATGAGTAAGGAAAAGCACTACAAGTCGCTTAACACACTTAAAACTGAGATGAGATCAAATTTGGCATTAAATTATATAAAGACTTAATCGTTTACAGTTATACAGCCACATAAAGCAAACCCTCTCTTTGTCGGTACTGCTGCACTGAATTACGTTGAGTCTTTAAAACTACATAATAGTAAGCCTCTGCTCAAAAAGGACAGAGAAATGCTCTTCGTAGAAAACTCAATTTTTCGAATGCATCTTCCGTGTTTAATCTAAATACATCTTAAATGGGGTCTGTAAAAGGAAAGTAACAAACAGAAATTAAGATGAACCAAGACTGGATTTCGTGTACGACTTCCAGCACCTCATTCGTAGGTGTACCAGCTTCATCTGATATGTACATGACAAATGGCACAATTACACATTAACTGCAATCACCTCCTTTAGTAAATCTTATTGTCAACTAGTAGCAAGAATATATTTAATTGTCCAGCATTTATATGCTTCTTGAGGCCATTGTGCTGCGTACGCAGACGAGAGTCATTTACAAGATGAAATACTTAGCATGCAGCGCGGAACACAAGATGCAGTAATACTTGACCTTTCAGTGTAATTGTGGCACCAGTGAAATGCAGCGCATTCAGCCTTATGTGAATGGAGCCTTTCCCATCCAATGAACAAAAACTGCATTTTCATACCTTCCCATTTCTTTACTGTTTTTTAATTGTATTTATTTTGTTTCTCCTCAAAGAAAATTACTTTTGTAATGACACTGCCTTTTAGAATCCTACAATTTAAACGGTCAAATTTACACTGAGGCGAATTATCATGAACTGCAGAAATGTTCCGAAAAGAAAATACCTAATTTCTTGTTAGTTGTTGGGAAAGATATTAAACTGATGAATCGCCCGGAAAATGACCAGTTGGTCATTTGTTCTATTTTGCTTTTATGGCAGAATCTTGAGGACAGCCCACATACTATAAGACTGGAGAGTCATACATTAAATATTTCTGCTAAATGCTATTCAAACCAAAACAAAGCTGCTTACAATTCTGAAATTTCTCCTGTGTCAGGCAGTATACATGCTCTTCTTATTTAAGACTTCATCAATTATGTTGATTAAATGCATCAAGTAGCCTGTGCTCCATGACATGTCATATTAGTCCTGCACGATTTTGCCCATTTCTATCTGTGAGAGTTTGGGGTGTGCAAAGAAAGAGAAGACAGAGAGTAAGTCGGTAACACGTCTTCCGAAATAACAAGCTTTTGTGAATAAGGATTTTATTTGAATGTTCTGAAATGTCGGAGTGGCTAGTGCTGTAGCACGCGGGTCATGACTCAATAATGAAATTCTGAGCAGACGAGGCGCTCCAGCGCAGTCTTGTACTGTACCAGCAGGAGTCCTTTGGTGATCAACGAACCATCACTAACCGTGTTAACACTTCCTCCCCCGCTAAATAACATGTAATCACCTCACCCCACTGCTATTTTGATTAACTTTTTGTCACTTAAACACTATCTGGTTACTTAAGCGTGGTACAACAAAAACTATTAAAGCAGCATCAATATATAACATAGCGGATAACCGTTAGTCTGCAGTCACCGCCAGCCATCATTTTTAGGACCCAACGATCGATCTAGATAATGTAAATAAAATGGAGTAATACAGCGAGAAACTTGTGAAATTCAATATTTTTATATATTAACATCATCTTGATAAGCTATTGCAGTTGAATTACAGATGCATTGAATTGCATATGATGTTTAGTAAAAATGTAATGTTTTATCAGGTAATGAGCTTTATGTCAGTAACATCTAAACATCTAAAACAACTGGTGTAGGCTAATTCACTTGAAAATGTCATGTAATGTGAATCTGAATCAATCTCACTACAGTTACACAAAAAAACTCACTTTAAGGGAGACAGAATTTTCATTTTTGGGTAAACTAACTAACCCTTGAAGGCTCAAGGTTACCGCTTTTTACCGTGTTTGTGGTGCAGGGCCTATTTAGCATGCAATTTAACGTCACATTTGAATAGAACGAAATAAGAAAAGCATTCTAAATCATTTCTGCATTAAACACTATTTGTTTAAAGGTAAGCGATGAAAGACAGTTTCACTCAATGTGCATTTGGAATATTGGCTAATAAATGAGTAAAACAAGCAAATATTAATATTATTTATATAATTTATATGGATTTATTATAAATTTATATAATTTATAATAATTTTTATGGACTGTTTATAGCTTTTTTGTACTAGTGCACAAACGATATCATTCCTTAATAGTTTCCATAAGAGTTTTAAGCGATTATACAGTAAAAACCATTGCATGCTGTCATGTCAGGCCTAAATACGACTGAGCTTGGAGTCTGAGGAACACAATGACTATACCGCACAACTGTGAAGAATCGGCCTATACGGGAGTGCAGTGGCTTAAACATTAAGACCTGTTGAGATTATGTTTTTTTTTTCTCTGTAGAACCGTAAGGAGGGATGCTATTTGCCCCTTTATAAAATATGTCATTAGGAAGAATTCATGTCACACAAAGGGACGGCAGTCAAAAATTGCCCCGCCACTGTTCAGTAATTATATAGTTTGCCCAGGCTGCGGGCTGTCATGCGTCGAGGCAGGTGGCAAGTCCATCATGCAAATGGCTTGGCGGTGCCGCCATAATTAGCCAGCGCGAGTCGCCCAAATTAACAATTAGCTAACATGCAATTCTCTCTGTGAGCGCAGCGGCTCGCCGTTGTGTGACCATTGTAGTTACGCAGCCAATTGCACGTATGGCGTATCATTTATCATTTCTATGCTCAATTTACAATTCTATGGCAAAGAAAATCAGGGTAAACGTCTGTGACGATTAGAATTTCTGTGACTGGTTGCTCGGTTTCCGGGGAAAGCTGTATGCACAATACAAATCACATACATTCAGGCCTATTTTACCAGTTTCAAAGACGCACCAACACTCCCCAAGTCAACCAGCCTTTGTAATTTTTGGTAATTTTTGGTAATTTTCAGGGAATTTTTGATTTTATTATAGGCTATAAATCTTCTGAACGATTTCAAAATGATACAAAATAGCTATTCTTTTGAATCAGCTATTCTGATTGATTAATTATTTACTATTGAATTATTTTCCATTAGGACTAGAATTTATTGTTACTGTAGCCTATTAGGGATTGATAAATTAATTTGTACCACTAGTGTTGACATTTTTGTTGGCAATTCATAGCTAATGGTTCGTTGAAAATCCTCTGAAAATGCTGAATCAACAAAACTGCAGCTATACATTTGCATACCGCCAAAATACATCCATTATTTGGTGTGTGGCAACCTAAAATTGTTGGCTATGCCCATCTGGTCACCCCATAAAACATCATGCAGGTGTCAAAGAATTTGGATTTGTTTACATTTCAGTTTTAGTTTGGACTCTGTATCACCAACCGAGCCAAAGTGATCGCTTCAGGTTGTTGGTGAAAATGGAGGACGGGCCCATGCTGTGCAACAGTTAAAAGTAATCCAGACCGAAGAGGTGCTGCTTTTTTAACCCCTCCAGTGATCTCCTTCCACCCGGCAGACTAAACGCCTCCCCAGCAGATAGCCCTAAACACAGCCCACCCACTTACTCATTATTCCGGGCTGCCCTCCAACATGACACTGGAACAAAGTAGGCGTTAAGCCACATTAGAGCCGGGATGGGAGTCATCAGTAATCCGTTATCAGTTAATGAAGGGAAACACATGCGGGGCGATACACAGTAGCCGATCAATAGCGCGCTCAGACAATGAGCGACTGCTCACAAAAAAAGAGAAATGCAAATCAATTAGAAACCTTGTTTGCTTCGGTGTCCGCTCAGTCTATTCCCAGCAATTACATGTTCATTAAAGCTAATTTAACCGGGATGCTGCCGCAGGGACAACAACAGTTGTTTGTTGCTCCATCATTTTCAAAGGCAGAGAATGACAGCATAATGCGTTATAGCTTAATGGCGACCGTCCACAGGGAGATTTCCCATTATGTGGCTTATTAATTTTAGCCCAACCCCCAAAAAAGCAACCTTCAAAACAGGCTTTTTTTGAAGACATCAAATGCGTACCAGGATGTCAGGAATGAGTCATTTCATAAGTGAAAATTTTCTTGACAAAATCTCTGATCACAAGTTCACTTTAAATGCAAAATAACTCTATACCAGTGGTTATCGATCCATGAGTGCAAATTGTAGATGTCTCCTTTATTAAACACACCTGATTTATATGACCAGCCATAGAGGCTTCAACAGCTGAAGTAAGGCTGTCCGATTAAAGAAGACATCCAAAATGTGCCAAGGTTGAGATATCATTAAGCATGATTGAGGATGACATTGCTTTTTCATTTCTGCATCACACTGCTGGCATGGTACCCATGGCACCAAATGTATCCAAAACAAGGAATGGAAAGGGCTCCCTGACTCGGCTAATGAAGTTCCTCTGCCCGCTAAGACAACAAACACTTCAGACACCTTCAGATACACCAGTTTGGCAGTGAACACATGTACGTTTGAATCAGCTCTTTCATATTATAAGAAGATCTTTGCCAAATCGACTGCCGATTGAGAGCCATTTTGAGTAAGCATACTTGACATGAGCTATAGTGACACGCTGAATTTTATCTGATGAATGATAAATGAAAGGGGTTAAAGCTAAAATCATCCACATGATTGCACGGCTGTTCTTTCCAGGAAAAGAAAGTCTGCATGGGGTGGATTCATGGTGGCAACAAAATGCATTTATGAATTAGAACGACTTCAATCAGTCTGGAATAGAAAAGAGCATAGATATCATAGATGTGAATGCGTTTGTTCATAAGTATGTTGAGTATTCGAGATATTAGCATTTATTTCAGACGATCCAGTTTTAGGATATTCAGTCACAAATCTATCAGATAAGATGGACATTTGCAACAACTTTTCGTTAATTTCGTTTTATAGAGTTTTACACTACAGCACCAGTCTGACTTAAAGAGATAGTTCACTGCAAAATGCCAGTTCTCTCATTGAATCACCGTCAAGCTGTTCAAAACCTGTATGACTTAATTTCTTCTTCAGAACACAAGGGAATATATTTTGAATAAATATTGTTTTGCACATACAATGAAAGTCAATGGAGTCCAAAACAACAATGGACCCCTTTGACTTTAATTATATGGGGAAAAAATACTTTTTTTTTTTTCAAAATATCATATTTTTTGTTCTACAGAAGAAAGTCATATAGGTTTAGAATAACATTTAAATTAAGAATTTTTGGATGATCCCTTTAACTGAAAGTCGAATTACTTTTCTATTATTTAATAGAAAAACTTATAGTAGTTGCAATTTCATGAACTTGCTGTGGGGTCTTTCTAAATTTTCTCTTAAAAGGGATTTATTTTATGAGAACAAAATTGAGTGTCCACAATTTCTGATGCTGTGAATAGCTTCTTCATGTTGTACAGTGTGTCTAATAAAGCACATTATGATAATATCTAATAAAGCCCAACATGCTGCACTTGATTTGCTACTTCATTTATGTTGTTTCAGTGTGATTTAAGAGCGAAACATATTCGCTTGCTGGTAATGTTGACGTTGCTCTTTTTGTGCACAATGAATGGTCACCTGGGGCAACATAATATGGCTAGCTTAATATTTTTAAGCTTCTCATTAACACCTCATTCACAGCCTCGTGTTTGCCATCTTGAAATTTCATATACAGTATTACCGCAGTGGTGTGCAAAGACTTTTTGCCACGTGATCATGCAGACCCCTGCCCCCGTTTTCAAGCCCCCCCGATTCGAGTTAGCTTCCTAGTGCAGGACTGTGGCATGCTGTGTTTTGGCAGAAAATCAATAAAGGGGAAAATCTGCTCTAATCATCCGCACATTTACCATCACAATCAACAATCAAAGCCAAGACCTGAGTCTTTATTTGTAGGCCTGAGCTGCCCAATTTTCCCACTGTGAAAGGCAGGGTAAATTAGAACCCTTGGTTCCTGTTAGCATCTCTTAATGGCTCTGATTTGTGAACTGCTAAATGAGGTTATGTAAATTGATCCTGAGTGCAGGCAGGGGCCCCCAGGTGACAGGTGCAGCTTCCTGTGAGCGCGGGCAGAGGGGGAGTTATGAGACAAGGAGGGCTGCAGGAGCAAATCCCCATCAATACAAGACACAACAGTATTAGATGGATTTTCAATTAAACTCTTAAAAAGTACAGTTGACTTTCATTAGGGAAGAAATAATTGTAATGTCTGCTAATTGTCTGTGTGTTGACTTCAAGACAATGTAACTAAGGTGCTTCTACAAAATCGACTCATTACACAAGAGAGGAAAATGGCATTAAAACATTTGTTTTTCTTTCATCCTTCATTTTTTCTTTGTTTGGTTGATCAGTTGGTGTTTCTCTTCACCACATACAGAATCCCTGTTTTGTAGAATATTATCAAAGATGTTTCTTATAATGTAAATTTAGGACCAAGAATTTTCAAAGAACTAGACATTTCTCACCTGATGGGTAGTGAACCAAAACAGGTCTGTTATGATAATGTCAGCAAAGGCAATACCAAATGCAAAGATGCTTATTAAATAAGCATATATA
>NW_015552621.1:89910-95114 GCF_001515605.1 Sinocyclocheilus anshuiensis | reverse complement strand
TATATATATATATATTTGACTTAAAGGAGAAAACAATTCTTACCATATCTTTTTTTGATGTCAAATGCTATGTATCCAGAAAGAACCTAATATTTTGCCCCACATACATCTCTTACTTGGTGAGCTAGTCACATTTTTTTTTTCTTCTTTTTTTTTTTTTCACTTTTCAGAAAACTGGACTGTGCCTTATTTACATTTCCATTAGCCTTCCTATAGCTCAAAAACTAGAGCTTGAATTCAATGTAAAGTCACTTTGTATAAAAAGTGCCTTCTAACTGCATACATTTACTAAATAACCCTCTCATTTGACAGGATGGTGTTCTACCAAATACTGTACAAACTTAATATATTGATAAGAAAATCACTGAGCTGTTCTGTAAACAAGAAATTATGAAATAATGAAGCAAACTGACAAGGTATAAGTTGGAATACTGTGACTTTGTTCATCATTACAATAAGTCCAATACATTTACAATGGAAACAATGTTCTGTTACTCCTGCATCATTTTTTTTTAAATGTTTTTCTTCTGTTCACAGCATTTCACAATGTTGTATTATTGATCATTTAAGTAATATCTTCATGATTTTAATAGAAAACATCCATACTTCATGCCGAAATTATGCACAAAACAGGCTGTTTTCTAGAAACATCAGCAGAAATATGTTGTGAATGCATAGATTCTTACAGATTCGGATATGGTGTACCTAATATACCTAAGAGATGAAAACATGGCTGACAGGGCTGCTTCCTTTAAAATCTGATCACTATTTGTACAGCAGATATAGATGAAAGCACCTGAGGTCACTATTACATATTAGGTATGTCTTAGATATTTCTAAATTGAATGGTCCTCTTCCTCTCTTTTTCAGGTGCGTTCAGACTCCCCATTGACCTTGTTTTTTTTTCTTCTTCTTATGCTCCTTTACACTGTACTGTAAAACAGAGAGAAAGAAAGGACGAGATATACAAAGGCAAAATCATTTTTACTGAGAGATGCAGCTGAACAGGATATAGGTAAAACAATGTTAGATTTGCTCTTGCACATTCTGCTAACAGTTGCTGTGTAAAACATAACTGTTTCCTGAACTGGAAACTGATGAGTCTACCTTCTACTGACCTGGGCACCAGCAATGTTTTTGTCAAAAGACCTAAATCCTGTTCGGGTGATTTTTTTAAGCTCCATAACACCATGCATGTAAGTGGTCTCTCAGCATCAGAAACTTTACAAGTTTTTTTTTTTCCGGTGTAAATGAGACTCAGAGGGCCTACTTATCTCATTGAATACACCAACACAATCATTCAGATATCTAGAGTGTATAAGAATTGTTTGTAGTGTGCTTGTAAAGTACTTGGTGTTATTTGAATGTCAACAAATAAGCAGTCTTCTGCTAATCAAATGTCTGCAGCTGAAAAACTTGTTTATATAATAGTATACAACATAGTATATTAGATATATTATGTATATTATATATTACATAAGACATTGTTTAAAGAATGCATTAAATCAAAAGTGACAGTAAACACATTTATAATGTTACAAAAGATTGTGTTTCAAATAAATATTCTTTGTTTTTCCATTCATTAAAGAATCATGGATAAATGTATCAAAGGTTCCACAAAAATATTAAGTAGCAGTACTAGTAGTAGAAGTTTTCCATAATATATACCTTGTTTGAATCATATTTAGAGCAGAAATATCAGCAAGATGTTTCTAAAATATATTAAACTAAAAACCTGGTTTATCCTAGTAGCCTCTCTTCATGTGTCCTGCTGCGTGGGAATATGCTCAAACAGCAGAGTGTAAGAGGATGTCAAGTGTTACAGTTCTCTTCCAACTGGAGGAATTAAAGAGCGCCACAGAAAGGACTGGAGCTGAAAGGTTTATTAGATATATTATGTATATTATATATTACATAAGACATTGTTTAAAGAATGCATTAAATCAAAAGTGACAGTAAACACATTTATAATGTTACAAAAGATTGTTTCAAATAAATATTCTTTGTTTTTCCATTCATTAAAGAATCATGGATAAATGTATCAAAGGTTCCACAAAAATATTAAGTAGCAGTACTAGTAGTAGAAGTTTTCACCAATAATGATAATATATATAAAAAGAATAAATGTTTCTTGAGGACCAAATCAGCATATTAGAATGATTTCTGAAAGATCATGTGACACTGAAGACTGGAGTCATGAAAATTCAGCTTTGCCATCTCAGCAAAAAATTACATTTTAATATATATTAAAATAGAAACCAGTTATTTTATAGAGTAATAAAATTTCTCAATATTCACACATTTTGCTGTATTTTTTTATCAGTTAAATACTGCCTTGGTGAGCATAATAGATTTATAAAAAAAAAAACATTAAAAAAAAATCATATGCTCAAACAGCAGAGTGTAAGAGGATGTCAAGTGTTACAGTTCTCTTCCAACTGGAGGAATTAAAGAGCGCCACAGAAAGGACTGGAGCTGAAAGGTTTGTCTCCAAAACCCTTCCTAAAATGATTAACCCTTCCAGAAGACATTACAGGGTTCAGCACCGAGCACTTGTGCTTTGTCATTGATGGTAATTGTTCTTTTTCTCAGTTGTTGCGTTCATCAGTCTCCTCATTATATGGAAAAAAAAGAAGAAAAAGTGTATGAATAGACGAGGGAGATTTTCCCACACTTTCTCGGGACAGAAAAGAGCACCATTGTGAGCAGCTTCCCATCCCTGTTCCCTTACACTATTGTTTGACAGTCAGTATTGCTATAAACGGGCAGTCTGCCTTTCAAAACGCTCCCTGGAAGAAAAACTTTGAGTGGTGAGCACAGTCTGACAAATATCCAATAAAGAGTGAAATGTCTGACGTTGAATATGATGGATACTGAACCAATGTCAAAACCCTTCCATTTGTCTTAAAGGTCACATTTTTTAGTCACAATATACAAGCTCAACTGAGTTGACACTACTTTCATTGACAAGGGAAGTGATTTACAAGAAGAGTGACATTCTTATGACTCAAAACTAACCAGATCTTGATTACATCGACCACTATAAAAAGGTAGGTAGTATGAATAATGTTAATATAGCATGAATAATGTTAACTGGCTACCCAGAAACACTGGTATTTTACCCTTTAAACTGTTACAGTATGTTATATAATATATGACACAAAGGGTTATAAAAAAAAATTATACTTTATTTTAAAGTGTCCTGGTTACAGTGACAAATACATATGGAGTAAAATAACAACACACACTTACAATAAAGTGAGGACTTGGTTTAGGGTAGTTGCTTAATCAGGCATAAATTAGTTATTATTACTATACATACATGAAACATGTAACAAGGACATAGTATATAAAGTGTCATATTATTATAGCTTCACAGTCTACAGTAGGCTATATGTATAAAACATGATAAAAGGGTAAGTATAGAGAATTATATGGTACTTAAGGGTTTTCCAAAAAATACAACGGTCATAGTACATGACCAGAAAACATGGTATTACCTTGGTACCATGTCCAAAAAACATTTTATCTTAAAAAAAAAATAAAATATATAGATGCACTGTCTATTGTGGCATAATAAAAACACAACAGAACGCAATACAAGATAGTGAACATAATAATAAATAATAATTGTTAAACACATTAAATATGAATTTTCAAACTTTTAACGTAAGATTGCCTTTGTTTTGATTTCGCACATTTCGGAACCAAGATCAGCGAGTGGCAAGCCTAAAGGAAGTGAGGTCATGTTATACAGGAGCGCGTTAGTCCAATCAGCGCTGCCGTCAGGAGCGGAAGTATGATGGCGGCGGACGGAGACAGGCGCGATGCGTGTGCTGAAAGTAAACAGGAGCAGCGAAGCAACCAGATTTCACATCATGGAAGACGCCGAGATGTGTTCAGAGACTGCGTTGGCTCCATTATCCAGTCCCTCGCTGAGTTTGGCGCAAAGGTTTGTGTAAATAAGATGCACGCGCTTTAAAACGGTTGGTAAAAGTGGCATAGTGTCACAATCTATAGAGCACCTAACCGTTATTTTTATGGACCAGTTGAGTCTTATAAAGCCTGTAGTAGAGTTTCAAAGTAACAAGATCACCCATGTCGTGGTCTTTTATGATTGATCTACAGTAGCAGCAAGCAATAAAAACGAATGCATATGTTCATTCTAATATTGCTGATGAAATTAACACCACCAGCCTGAGACTGTTTGGTAGTCTCATCTGGTCTAGCTGATCTTGCCTGTTTATGCTGGTTTTACTCCCTGTCTGACCAACGGACAACTGCCCAAAATCCCTCTCATAAACAATAAATAGACGACCATCCATAGGCGTAGCTTGACGTTTGAGTTTGGGGGGGCCAAACCGAAACAACAACAGTTTAAAATGTATTAACTTTTACGTATTCACTTTTACATGTATTATTAACTGCATTATATACATTTTTACTAAATAGAAAAAACTTTATAAATAAATATTTAGTCAAATTCTTAAATCGCTATGGGGTAGCCAGCCCCCCCTGGCCCCCCCACAAGCTAAGCCCATGCGACCATCAATAAACAGACCAGCATAACCAGGCAGAGAGATCACCTAGGCTGGTTTAGTCTTTTAACACCTCAGCAGAGATACTCATCAAAAGCAAATGGACAATTTAGAAACAACAACAACAATAAATAATTTTCTCTTGTTTTCCAGTTAAAAGTGGGTGATAAAGTGTTGAGCATCAATGTCAACAATGTAAACATCTCTGAACTTCAGCCATCTCATGTGTACACATGTTTACAACAGCACATCTCCAAACTACAGGTAAAGATTGTTGTATTATATGCGTTATATAATTCAATTAGCACACCTTTATGGAATACTTGATTCTGAGTGATCAATTACAGCGTCCTGTTTGTATATAATTACAACTGAACTAAATAACTGACCATATTTTTTTTCAAATCAATATTTTGTTGCCATTAATTTATTTTACTTATTGTATTTGCATTATTATTATTATTATTATTTGCATTCATATTTTTTATTTAATTTTATTAATTTTATTATTTTTATTTATTTATCTTTTTTGCAGCTGCTGCTTAGATGTGTACTGGACCTTACCCAGGATAGACACATTAGTTCTATTTTATTAAGCCTAGCTTAATTTTGTGATATATATATATATATATATATATATATACACACACACACACACACACACAC
>NW_015552621.1:72474-88891 GCF_001515605.1 Sinocyclocheilus anshuiensis | reverse complement strand
ACACACACACACACACACACACACACACACACACATATATTATAAACCCTGACAAAGCAAAACAAAATCTTTCTCTTTCGATTCAGTGTTCTGATCACCCTGACGGTTTATTTTAGGATGATGATCACCTGACAGTACATTATCCCCATATTTATTTGCCTAAGCCATAATTTGGCATAGGTACACATTGAAACTGAGAGATGGAGCAAGGGGCAGACGAACTTTCTGTTATGACTTTATTATTAATTTTTTATTTCTTCCAGTCAGTCTCTGAAAATCTGAAGCAAATGGCAGAGTCTGAAGGCCACTCCAACCTGGGCAACACTGACAGAAAAGAAACAGCAGACACATCTGAGCAGATGGTGGTTGGCGCAGAGCATCCCACATCTGACCACTGCATTGCCCATGAGGATCGTAACAAGACTCAAATGAATGATAATGTGCAGATAAAGGCTGCTAAATCTGAGGTAAAACATCTCAAACACACCACTGCACAAAATGTAGGTGGCTGCAATATAAAAAAGAGCGAAAAATTGAAGGGGGTCTGAATACTTTCCGTACCCACTGTATGTGTATATTATATAATGTGATATAATTTAAAGTAACATAATAATAATATTATAAAAATTAGATTTTGTTAATTTTAAGTAGGTTTTTTTTTTTACATTTTGTCCTTGTATTCTCACAAAGAGGAGTGAGCATATTGATAAATAAAAACTGAAAATCTTTCAAACAACTATGTCAAGTTTTTATCCTGCCAGTGATAAATGCATTCAATTGTATAATATTTTGTCCAATTTAATCGAACAGTTAGGCTATTATTGGTTTTATTTTGTATTTACCAATGATTATTGTTGGACCAAATATTCCCTTGTTGCAAGCATTCAAGCAGTCTCTTTTCCCAAATGCAATTAAAATTGAATGTTTGACAATAGCTATTTTTTATTCCCATTTAATCTGCCCCAGTTGGTCAGTCATAGGGAGTGTGAATTGCTATCTATGGACAGATAGCTGAGAATGAATGGAAGGCTCCTGCACTGCTTGCTTTCCTTCAGAGAGAAACAAATAGCCACCCACTTTGAGAGTCCTGAGAGAGGTCCTGGTCCTTGCAACGTTATGAAGTGGATGTTCATTACACTCTGAAATTGCATGTGGGCGAAGGACAAGGAGGCCCTAATTTTTTATTGCTTATTTATTTACAGTCACTGCAATAAAAGGCCCAAGCAAATCACAACTATCTGAAATGGTTGCGTGTGAGAAATATTTTGATTTTTGGAATCGTGTCCACTGCGGTCACTTGTTAGTCATGCAGCCCATATTGCCTAGTGTTCCTCATTATAACTAAACAGCAAAAAAGAAGACAGTGGATTGATTTTTTTTTTCTTCAATAGCTCATCAGTCCAACTCTAATTGCTCTCTCTCTCTCTCTCTCGCTCTCTCTCTCTCGCTCATTTTCTCAGATTGAACGTAGGATATCTGCATTTATAGAGCGCAAACAGCTGGAGATCAATGAAAACAATGTGAGGGAGTTTTGCAACGTGATCGACTGCAATCAGGGTGAGAATGGGAGGGCACTGGCTGCATGGGGGGGGGTGGTCAGATTACTGCACAATTGCCAGTGTTTGTAAGAGTGCTGATTTCCACGGGTGTGAGGTCAGAATGCACCCATCATTCACAGACCTTCAAATACAACCAGGTGTTAAAAGCTCTTTATTTCTGCCAAATCAGGTCATTTGCTTTGGACATTTATGTGGTCTTTATTATTGCGTATGTGTAAGGCAGTGATTAATTGATCATTAATCAATTAATCTGCAAATTAACAATAACTTTTTTTCTGTGTGGTGTATAGAGGACAGCTGTGCAAGAACTGATGCAGTATTCACACCATATCCTGGTTTCAAGAGTCATGTCAAAGGTTAGACTCCTGTTCATTTTTGTGATATGGAAACTCAAATCTGCTGTTCAAAATTTTGGGCTCAGTAGGATTTTATTATTATTATTATTATTGAAAGAAATTAATACTTTTATTTAGCAAGGATGCATTAAATTGATTGAAAGAATCGCGGTAGACATTTATAATGTTAAAAAGATTTCTATTTCCCATAAATGCTATTCTTTTGAACATTCTATTCATCAAAGAATCCTGAAAAAAAAATGTATCAGCATATTAGAATGATTTCTGATGGATCATGTTACATTGACGATTGGAGTAATGGTTGCTAAAAATTCAGCTTTGCCATCACAGGAAAATTTTTTACTTTTTTGTTATTAAAAAAAAATGACATTTTAAAATGCATTAAAATAAAAAACTATGATCTAAAATTCTAATAATATTTCACAATATTACTGTTTTTACAAGAGACTTCTTTCAAAAACAAAAAAAACCTTTGAATAGTTGCATACTTGTTTACATGTACATACATATACATTAACACGGAAATTTTGTAATATGAAATTATGATAGTAAATGCAGTAATATAATAATATTTTTTAATTGAAAATATAAAATGATTCTACAGTGTGTGTAGTGGTTCATGTACTTGCCCTCACATTCTTGACTGTTAATAACTGGATGATCGGTCGATTTGTGGAGCATCAATTGGTGTTTGTTTGCTATTGCAGTGACACGTGTTATAAACACGTATGGACCTCAAACCAGAGGGACACGCACTGAGCTGGCAGACCAGCAACAGGGATCCATGAGCAGAGACTGTGGAAACCCTGGCGTTGAGGAGAGGCTCCAAAACATGGAATCTCACCTTAAACTTCCACCAGGTACCTGAGATCAGTAGAAGAGCAATACAAAGTTAAATGTCCTAATGTTTCACATGTTCCGACATGTATTTGATATGCTATTTTTTTTTGCAGTCCTAAGTGTGCGCTGACAGATGAACATTCGATTGTCGTGTAACTCTATTGTTACTGTATCTGTAGCAGGTCCAGTTCCTCAAAGCGTTTATCAGCGGCTAAAGAAACTTGAAGATCGAATTCTGGAGCTTGAGGGTCTTTCCCCAGAGTACTTCCACTCCACGGTAAGTGGTAGGAAAAGAGCGAGAGAGAATGTGTGTGTGTCCTTGTTTGTTGGTGGAGTGGATGATCAGATATTGAATTAGTCTGTTCATCTTAGCAGTGTCATTCCACAAGTCCCACGTTCTTTGAACATCCACAGTATCTTATGAACACAGAGAAGCAGACATTGAATGATTCTGATAGGGAGTTTCTTTTCTTCTTCTTCTTCTTCTTCTTCTTCTTTTTTAAATGAATCACAACATTAATAAATGTATTCCACTCTCTAACACAGTGTATATGTATTGTAAAAATAAAATAATAAAGAGAAGTGGTTAAAAAGAATGTAGAAATGCCACTGGAGCTCTTTTTGAGGCCGTTGCTAATCTGCCTAAAGTGACAGTTTGAACTTTTTTTTCTTAAGAATTCATCTGCAGATTAAAGCAGTGTCCTACAAAGTTATATTGGTAAATTATATTGATGTTTTGAGATATTAGTAAAAATGAATTCAATTCAATAAAACCTAACTTAATTGCATAGCTTGACAGTTGCACCTGACTGGCATTAAGAAAATAGCTTGAAAATGTGTCTGAAGAAGTTCTCATTTGCAGACAGCATAAAATGAAAAGACAAATATCTTTAAAAAAAAAAAAAAAGTCAGGATATATAAAAAAATGGAAAATAGATGCCAATATTGATATATCCTGTTTTCTAGGCCATATATCTGTTGCTCATTTTCAAAAGAAAATTGCTCCCCTCATTTATTTTGAAACATGAACATTTCAACCTGACCTTAACCATTAATGTGGAAAATTTGAGTGTGGATTTTTTTTTTTTATGAAGCTGTCACAATGCAATACAGGCTTTGCAAAGATTCTTGTTGAAGAAAAGCACTGTTGCTCATGTCACACACAAAGAAACATTTCTTGAAAGCACAGGGTCAAAGGGAGGGTGGTGCGTTATGCAGTTTTAAGAAATTATTACTTTTCTTCAGCAAGGACACATTAGGTTGATCAAAAGTGATAGAAAAGACTTCTCTTTCAAATCAATTCTATTCTTTGAACTTTCTATTTATCAAAGAATCTTGAAAAATATATCTTAAGCAGCACAACTGTTTTCAGAGTTGATGATGATAAATGTTTCTAAACAGGAAATCAGCTTATTAGAATGATTTCTGAAGGATCATGTGACACTGAAGACTGGAGTAATGATGCTGAAAATTCAGCTTTGCATCACAGGAATAAATTACATTTTCAAATATATTAAAATAGAAAATAGTTATTTTAAATTTGTAATAACATTTCACAACAGTACTGGTTTTACTATATTTGTAATCAATTAAGTGCAGACTTGATGAGCATAAGAGATTTTAAGACATTAAAAAAAATCTCACAGACCCCAAACGTAACTTTGAAGGGTAGTGCAAGTCTACGCCAAGGAGAAAAATTAAATGCTAAAAAATGTATGATATAACCTGTTTGTGGCAGTAGACTGAGTTTGTACCACTGGTTTGTTTTTACACTGTACCGCACACATTCTTGTTACACTGAAGACTTCTCACTTGCGTGTTTCCTCCTGCGATCACGACAGCCGGCCGGAGAGTTCTTCAAAACCATTAAAAGCTGATATGAGTGATATTTTTTCCCCTCACTTCAGAATTTGTTATCCCTGTCAGATTGTAGCCCATCAAAGTTAGCAGAGTAAGTGCTCTTGAACTTTCTACGCCGCCTCACACCAGCTTCACTTAGTTCAGTGCTGGTCTGAAAGCTAGCTGATTTTCATGTCCTTTACAATGTGTGTGTGTGTGTGTGTGTGTGTGTGTGTGTCTGTATTGCCTGTAAAGTGGGACATTGAGTGCCGTCAAATATGCTGATCTTCTTAGTTTGCGGCGCAGCTTTCAACAAGTCGAATGAATTAATTGAAATCTGCTGACCAGGGTGAGCAGATATCAAGCATCTGCCAAGTGGGTCCATATGCACATTGAAAAGTGATTGAAATTAAGACAAATTATGGGTAATAGATAAAAAGAGATGGACAGAATAAATGAAAAGAAAGAATCCTGATGGCCCCACTTAATACTATTAATCAGTGTAAGTCTATGGCGGCTCGGGTCTGTTGGCAGTGATTGAGTGATGCTGAAGGACATCTCTGTTTCATATTCTAATCATGTGCGTTTCTGTCCACTTACAATTGTCCTTGGTTCAATTTATTGTTTTGGCTGCCATTACAATTGTTCCCCCCTTTTTTCTGTTAAAAACAGCCATGTAGAGATTTTTATTCAGTCTGATATTGAGATAAATGCTTTGCCATTTCAATGAATGACGACTGATGTGCATTGTTCATATAAATTGGCATTCATTGCATGCTTTTATTTCTTTTTTTACCTCAGAATTACTCGCACAAACGACTTAAAGCCTCAGTGTTGCAGGTAAGTTCCATTACTGATGCATTTGCGTATTCATGAAGGGAAAAATATGAAGGTCCTGCTGTTCAATGAGATGTATTAGCTGATGAAAACGTTCTTGTTTTCACAGAGCTACAGTCTCGCTGAGCTGGATGGGAAGATCAGTGCGGTCAAAGCTGCCTTGATGAAGAAATCCAGTGAGTTCCAACCCACAGACGCAGGGGAGTTTTCATTCTGACACGTGGACTCTTGCTTTCAACGTTTTCTTATACCTTCTCATTATGAGTTAGAGCTTCTGTTTTGGTCATGTACAGAGCTGTGATGATCATGCATTTCAGAGTAGATTTGGGTTTTGTGTGCCACTGAATACTTTATATCGGTAAAATGTATGTTTTTCTTTATGTATGTTTACTTTGTACATCATTTATGTGAATAAATTCATGCATCCAAATTCATATGCTGTTTTTTTTTATTATTATTTGAACGTTATTTTTTGCAGCTTATACATAGTCCAGTAATTTTCTGAAAATGAAGTATTCATCCTCAGAATGTGTAATGTGTTCAGTTGTGTACAATGATTTTGAGGCTCAAAATACTTTTTTTTTTCTTTCTTTTCATTAAAGAGAAAATATCATGTTGAATTCATATGATCAGACTTAAATTGGATTGTAAATGGTCTACAAGGTAGTTCCTTGAGGAGTTAGCTCCCATGTTATATAGTTGCTGTTTAAAAAAGTACAAGGAGGAAAGTACAAACCATTTGGAAAATTAAAGATTTTTTTATAAAAGCATTGATGGCATGCATATATGGTATTAATGTTTTTTTTTTTCTTGTATAATGAAAAAATAATACTGAAATGATAAAGAACTGTTATTTCAGTTTTTTATTTTCAGTTTATCTGGAAAATGCTGGAAATTTAGGCTATTTGGCCGTTTCTATTTTAAATTTGCAAGAAATATTTGAAGAATATTTCTTAAGCAGCCATGTCAGTGAGGGACCCACGAATATGTTAACATATTAAACTGATCTATGATTATTACATGTGACCGAGGGTAGAGGTGACTGCTTAATATGTGAATGTGATTGCAAACGGCAGACAGTGTGAGCAGACAGCAGTCGCTGCTGAGATTCATAGCATTTAACTCTATCCTCTCACTCAATGCAAGTTCATCGTATTGAGTTCTATATTAGAATGCAAAAGTGTCAATTATGTTTTCTTAATTTTGAAATTTTAATAACCAAATAGTTTAAATTAATCAGTGCAGTGCTTTATACATATATATATATATATATATATTATTTTTTTCTCCCTGAAGCTTTGATAATAGAAAATTAAAGGAATCGTTCACCCAAAAATGAATTTACTCACCCTCATGTTGCTCCAAATTTGACTGACTTTCTTCTGCAGAACATCAAAGATATTTTGAGAAACAATGGAAGTCAATGATCACCTTTTTTTCTGCAAGTAAGTCATGCAGGTTAGGAACAACATGAGGGTAAGTACAATAAATGGTGACTGAATTTTCATTTATGGGTGAACTATCCTTTTAGGACTTTACACTGGAAGACTTTTAGACTGGACAGATCTTTTCTGGCAGAATTTTTTTTAAACTACACCGATAAATGTTATATGGGAAAATCAAGTCCAACAGAAGACATTCGCACATACAAAAGGCATGTTTGGATCTTGCTGTACTGTTATTGCACAAGCTGTACCTTGGGTTCCTGTTCCTGTTCCTCTCAGCTCAGACCCACATTCACAATCCCAACAACTCCATCGTGACAGGTAATTAAAACAGCCTGAGTGAAGGCTTGTCAAAACACAGGACTTGTTGGAATTCTCTGTGTGAGGGCTGCGATCCGTTTGTAACAGTGGGAAGCAAAAGCTGACTCCTCCAGGTGTTCTACCAGACCTCTTTCATTTTTGCTCCAGCTTTCTGAGCCCAAAAAAAGGCCCGCAATGCACCCTGGGAGGCGTGTACTTGAACAGTAACAAAGCAAACGGGGGGGAGTTGGCCATTGTTACCCCTCAGCTTTTGTCTCAGGCTTGGACCCTTGTGTAGCTTAAGAGAACAAATTGGCCAGACAATAACAAATGGGTTATAAAAGTGAATTAAGGCTTTTGTTCTGAAGTATAGCTCAGCAGTGTCCGTTTGTCCCTCTGGTCATTAAGCTGAGAACGCAGGCAGGTGAAGTATAGTCTACATCAGCGACTGTTAGTCTCTGTCCTTTGTTGACGTATTCTACAAATTGGTTCCCCCTTTTTTTTCTTTCTTCTAAATATAGGAGATCTGAGTACATTTTTACATTTTAATGGTACAGCATCAATGCATTTCTCCTCAACCCACATAAATGGCAAACAATATCCATTTTTTCCTCAAGAAGTAGAAGCATACCAAATACGCTGCATATTTCTCCACCCAAAGTAGTCTGTAGAGCAGTCAATGGCTATAGTCTCATGATTTTATAAGGGTAGAGGGGGACATTTTGAGGCCCCCTGAGGATTAACTCTGTCCCCCACCCCCATCCACTCCACTTCACCCAGCCATTCTGTCTGTAGCAAAAGGTACTTCCGTCCTGATTCGTTTACTGGTTTCTCTCTGTCACACGCTTTCTCTCTCTTTCGCTATACCTTTTACTGTGTCTTCTGTTCCGCCTGTATGTGAGTAAGACTTGTTGCAAGTCTCAAGAAAAGCCAGTTAGGTTTTTCTCTTTTTCTTTGGATCTCCTGCATTGTGCGAGGGAGAGACATGGACTCATAACCATTCATAACTCCCAAACTCTTAATGGGCTTCAACCCTCCAAAAAAAAGGAAAGAAAGCCCCCACTCCTCCTTCTCCTGTGACTAGTCAGCTTCAGTCTTTCTTCCCCCCATGGCTTTGTGTCAAAAAAGACTGTTGCTCGTTTGTGCAGGGAACAATGGCGAACAAGGCTGAATCTCTAGCGCTGAACAAAAGGAAGAAAACAGGTTTTTCATTCTGCGGAACATTAGATTCTGACACATTTTAGCATGGCAGTTTTTTTTTCTGTCCTGAGTGCAATGGCTAGGCTCTTTAAAAAGGACCACCTGTTGGCTAGCAGGCTGCTCTTCATTACGAGAGCAACTATTATCACAGAGAGAGGAGCTCCGCAGGGGAGTTCTGAAGTTAACCCTGCCGGTCTGAGCCCGCACACTTCCTGCCATGCAGCAGGAAGTCACACGCTCATGCTGGTACAATGCATCTACTTCAAGAGGTGTCTGGATGTACTTTTTGATTTTCCAAGTTTTAATGGAATGTAGGTGAATCAGCAAGGCATTTCATTAAATGATGTCTTGGTAATGAACATTTGTCTGACTTGTGTATCAGGAAGTACTACAGGAAAGATGTTTTTTGAATAGTCAATAGACAGGAGTCAAATTAATTTAACCCAGAGAAGCACAAAAATCTAAATCATTAACAGTTGTTATTCAAAAATGATTAACTATTTTTAGTTTTTTTTATTATTATTATTATTTTTAATGACAAGATGCACAAGTACATTACAGTGCCCACAGCTTTTAAACAATAACGTAGCATTTTGAAAAATATTGGAACACAAGATTTGTTGGAATACAAGTAAAAGAAATCAATCAACACAACATAAAAAAATAAATACATAACAAATAGTCATAAAATCAACAAGAAATAGATCTAGAGAAAGAGAATAGAATAGAATAGAATAGAATAGAATAGAATAGAATACAGGCAGATATAAGCAAATATAAAATACACAATATGACAGGCACTGAGCATGTTCCAGAACATCCCGTGAAGACCATGTGGGGCCTAAAAAGTATCAGCTCTTTGGTGTAATTTTTAGTTTTTGGTCTAATAATGCTTTATAATGGCAAAATATTTACAGCCAGACTCATATACATTTTACCAGAAGGTATCTGTGAAGTTGACCAGAAAAATATAAAAATGACATGTTTTGCATCACAATCCAATCCAGATCCAAATCAAATTTGCAAGTCTTAATTTTTTAATGAACAAAATGCTCCAAAATTTTCATCCATGATGATTCAGTTAATCAGAATACGTTTATTCTGGAATTCAAACCCATGACCTTTGCTAGCGCCATGCTCTACCAACTACTGGAACAGAATTAAAGATAAATATTTAAACCAAAATAATCTAGGGGGATATAAAAGCTAATTTGTCCCCTTTCTCAAGCACAATTCAAACTGAAATGAAAGGCAATATATTTGGAAACCTTTGACCATACATGCACAGATGCTGCCCAAGCGGAGTCAAATATAACATCCTTCCAAACAGTCAAAAGGGCTGTGTGGCAGTGTCTAGGCTCGCTGGGGTTAAAATGTGGCAGTTATATTGCCAGGATGGAGCAGCGGGAGCCGAATTCAGGCAATTACAATCAAGTCAGGGCGCAGTTAGAGCGTGGGCCTGGAACATGAGTAGGATGCTGATGAGACACTTAGCCACACAGCCTCAGCCATTGGCCCTCTCCGCTGACTGCCAACCCCCCCTGCTGGACGGCCTTAGATCCCTGCATCCCATACTTGCACATACTCTCTCACGTTCAGTCAGGAGTGCATCTGTGTCATTGAAAATCATAAATATGCGACGTAAGGGCAGCTCTGGTTGACTATGTGGAGGTGGACATTTGTATATTATCCTCTCAAACGGCTGACTTGCGTTTTCATATCAAACATGAAACACTTGACGACTCATGATTTAGCAATTATTTACACAATTGTCCCTGTAAAGAAATGTATTAGTCATGCAGGAAACAGTGTAATTGGCTTTCACATAATCAAGAGAGTCGCACAACTTATATTGTGACCTTGCGAAAACATGCTGCAAGGAGTCTTTCCAACTTAAAAGAAGCAAGCTTTTCAAAGAGCATGTACACCTACACTCATGCTCCAACACAAATACACTTTTGAACATCGATGCATTAGGTTGCACACCTGAGGCCTGCGCCTGCCCTGTGTGAGCTCTAATCTAGGGTCCATTCATCAGAGTGGGCCCGTCTGACACACTTAGGTGAGAGGTGGGGGTGTGTTCCTCATCCTGATTACTCCAACCCATCCCAGCTTCACTCCGGCCTCCTGCAACGCCAGCATCTACACAAATCACTTTTGCCCTCCTTCTGGTGGCAGAGTCACTGTGCATTGAGAGGAAGACACCTGAAAGCAATTAGGAGCTCAACCGTAGCTTGGAACTGGTGACTTTTCGAGAGCTTTTCAAACTTTTTTCCCCCCACTGGTTGATGTTTTTGTCGTGTGAAGACACAAACCTGATTCTGAAGCACTTGAGATGCTCTGGAGCCCAGCTGCTTCAAAACAAAATGGGATATTTTTAGTAATCACACGAGGAAAAGCGTAACTTCAACATGACATTCTCCTAGATTCCTGAAGCTTGTAGCTGCTGAAATGCAAAACAGTGCATTGCAAGTTTCTTCCATGGCATGGAAACCTCATTTTGCTGCGTCTAAGCTGTAATCCACATAAAATATGTTTCCACATGTCTCATGTCTCGGCAGAGCTCTGTTTTAGGCTAGATTGCTAGTTAGACACCACAATTTACCCGTGGCTTTCTCTCACTTGATGTTTTGGAAGCCACTTCCCATCTGTATTGTCGACTTGGGGGTTTTGTTGTCCTGAACCACCTCTTGCCCAATTTCTCTCGTAATGGCTGTTTTTTAACAGCGCTTTATCTTCCCCCCTGAATCCCAGGCGCTGGTCTTGGCGACTCCATTCTTTCAAATTATTCAATTTTTGCACAGAGAGAGATATTGGATTGTGTTGATACCGTTTTTGCAGCGGGGAAGGTGGCCATAGCATTATCCTCGGTTTACACTGGTGACGGAGAGGCAATCACACAGAGGCCTCGCTCTGACACAAACACTCCAGCCTTTGGACGAGGAAATTACACCACAATAAGCTTGGACTCTGTGTTTCGAGGTCAGAACAGGTCTCAAACACGCATACCCACACACACACACACACACACACACACACACACAGGAGTCATAGTGTGATGTGATCACCTGCTGAAAGGCATTATCCATATCACTAGTTGTCTCATTTATTTTCTCATTTTGTTCAATCAAGTGTATTTTCTGTGAAGTCAATAAAGTGAATAACGTTTGTTGAGGGAAACTGATAACATTTGTATGAAGCAGTTTCACCTCTACCAAGGTCTTCTAGTTTAAAAGCAAATGTTTACATTTTCTCTCTCAAAAAAAAAAATGGTGGTTTAAAACTTGCTGTGCAATGGTAGGGTGTTGCCAGGGTGTCGATATGTGGTTATTACTGGTCCAAGTCAAAAGAGCATAGTCTGGTCCCTACATAAGTAAGTCTATGGGATTTTTTTCACCTGGCTTGTTAAAAAAATGTGTCCAATTGCTTCAAGAAGTAATAGAACACCTCTCCTCAAAAAGCCACATGATTTCAGCTATCATTCAAGGCCGCCCTGACAGGTTATGCACCAAAGTTTAAGGTTTTGTTTGTTAACCCTAAAAGCCTGTGCACTAAAGAATGTTAACTATAATGATAACTAACTATAATAACTGTATTAGAGTCCACACCAATGGTTTATTCTAAAGTCAGATGACTTCTGATTGTTTGTCAGGTTTAAAAAAAACAATCTGAAAGTTATTCCAAGTTTTTTTCTTCACAATTTTCCACTTGTTAAGTCATGATGTATAGAATACTGTTTTCTGGTCCAAGCCTCTAGTAAGAATACTATCTCACAAACTGTTTATGAGCACTATTTTTATAGCACACATTTAAGCTGAGCAATGTACACTACAGTCTCCAGGCTGACTGTGTCCTGGACACCAATATTTTAACTTTTCAGAAATGATGAGTCTGGCCAGCTGAGGTTCCGTTATGTGGTTGGGATCATGGGCTTGCGGTAGTACTATACTACACTGTGAGTGTATATTATCACAGTTTGTTGGTTGCTTTTGGGATCTGAAGGAGCATTTGGACCTGGAAACCATGGCGCATGCATCAAACTTAACCAGTTATAGATGTGGTGCGGACTACAATATTCTCTTAGAGTTAGACCAATTTTTAAAGCTATATGAGTAGTAATTAACATACTTGTTGTGAACTGACCTCAAGTATGAACAACAGTGATGTTGGTCTAAATGATGTTCGTGTTGTAGTACTCGCGTCCAGACAAAACTGGATTTAGACTCAAGTCCAACTCAAGTCTGAGTCCAAGACCATATTTGCAGGAGCATTTGGACTCAGCCTGGACTTGCACTCTAGAACTTGACTATAGAAGATATGGTCTTGGACTTGGACTTGAGATGCATTTGAGTACTACAAAACTGCCCAACACTAATAATTTGCAGATATGCTGCATGACCATGTAAAGGTATCAATCTCAAACGACAGACATTTTGGAATATTCTGTAGACTGAAACTCACAGATCACAGACTAGACAGCTTTGCCTTATTTAGAGTGTTATATATTCAGTGCAATACACTGCACATTGAAAACAGTATGAGGAAATACCACTGGAGCTATACACAAATGAAGACAAGCAGATGAACGTGTACCGCCGTGTAAAAAACAATCCATTAACATTCATTGTGTCAACCACCCAGTTGAATCTGGGGATCAGGCAAAGCTCTTTGTGCAAGAGCCCTGACCCCCTACTATTTACACACAGAGAGACAGCCCAGCTGATGCCACCCCAACAGCACTACCTTACACATACAGACCTGTCATTACCACCCCGCCTTCTCTCTCCACACCGCACAGCCGCCCATTTCCACAAGAGACCTTAATCTCTCCTCCAATAGGCAACTCCTGTTAAACTCCTTGACTTGCCGAGCCACGCAGGAGACACACAGGACCCATGAATAATCAATAGCACGCTATTTACGCCAAGGCCGAGACAAGCATGTGCCACAACAGGTCATTTATGCTTGCGATTGCTTGAAGATTAGAGTTGAGATTAGAATTTCAGAGGCGGACGGGGCGGAGGGGGTCTGTGCGCAAGATGGAAGGAAAAACCAAGGGCTGCAGAGAAGAAGAAATTAGAATAGAGACACAGAGACACATGTGGGCTTCTAGATAGTTAATTAGCTGGCTTTCATTTTCCTCGCTAAAGAAACACTCCTGAGCACAGAAAAAAACACATCATGCTCTCTTTTGTACGCCGAGAGCGCACACGTCACACACACACACACACATACACTCATACACACACACACACGAGCGCACACCTACGGATACAAGGACCAAACCCAATTTCATCTGCAAGGGGCAGAAATCAATCTCATATCTCTCTAGTTAATCCGCAATGGCTCTCCACAGATCCTGACACTAATAAGGTATTGAGCAGGTGAGGCCAAGGGATGCAGGGAAACAGGCAGCCCGGAGAAGGAGGGGGGCCGAGTCTGGCTCTATTCCAGTTCAATTATGTGACTTGTGTACAGGAGAGTGGAGTGCAGGAGACAGAAGAGAATGAGAGAGAGCGAGAGAGAAAGAGGAACAGGAAAGCATAGAGAAGAAGGGCCACGAGATGAGAGGCAGAGGAGGAGAGCTAGGTGAAAGACTTTAGAGAAGGGGGTTGAGAAAGGCATGTAAGGTTGGTGGAGAAGGAGAGAAAGAATGAGGACGACCCGAAGGGGGGGGGTTTAAAATCGATCCCATCTGTGGTATGACGGTTAATTAAAGCAGCTCTCGAGTAGACTAAGGATGAGAGGTTTGGCTGGGATCCTGCAGGCAGGGCCTTGATTGCTCTGAGAATGGCTGCTTTCTCGGCTTTGAGAGCGGGAGGGCTGCCGCTGGCATCCACAGACTCGGCCACCCTCTCCAATGGAAACGCGCAAATGCATGTTTGAACAAACACGGGCACACAGACGACCGCCGATTGAAGTTCACCTTAGGATGCCGTTTGAAAGATTACAATATGCACGGGAGGCACGTTCTCAAGTAAATCGCTGACCTCTGCCATGGCCGTGCTGATTTGTTTTGTTGGATTCGCCTTTCATGCCTCAACATTTTTTATGGAGATGCACTGTAAAAAGGTTTTCTCTTTTGTATTTATAAAATAGACCAAACGAAAGCAAGTAGATGACACACTCTCAAGGATAGTAATAAAAAGACAGGGTTGTTTGGTCACATTGAAATCTATGGTTTTTGAAACAGGTTTTTTAGGAAGTCAACATGTCCTGCTGTTTAACATGCTGTACTTTAAATAGCGTTTTGATTATTATTTAATAATTTTAATTATATTAATTAAGAAAGTACATTAGATATTTGTGCTTTTAAACTTTCACACCGCTGGACCTTTTAAAATGCAGAAATGTGATGAATATATTTATTCCCCATTAACATAAAGATGTATCTAAAATGTTGACGTTGATAAAAAAAAAAAGTCAGTAGGCTTTTTTTTTGTACATGATATACAAAATGCTTAGGAGAATATCCATGTTTAACTGAAACTAATTAATAGCAAATAGCATAAATTTACTCTTTTTGTGATTTGAACATTTAAGTATTTCATTTTTTTCTCTGAGAAGGAATTTCCTATATGTGTATTTCAGAGTATATTTTGACTTGCGAAGCATTTCCTTTACAAATCAATGAGCTTTGTAAGTGTTTTACTTTTTTTTTTCCTGAAAGGGAACTTCCTCTATGTGTATATCAGACTATATTTTGGTTTGAGATGCATTTCCTTTACAAATCGATGAGTTTTGTAAGCTGGCCTTTCAGCATTGTTAGTGTTATTTGAATGCACAAAAGCCTGACTGTCCATGAGGTGCCTACTCGTACAACAAAAGACATGATTAGCATTATCATGTCAAGATTAGCCAACCAATATACATCCGATCCACACCAGAACAGACAATAGCAAGATTTAGAGGTTTAAGTTAGAGCATGTCTACTGGTTAATCTACTTATTCATTAACTTTCTACTGTTGAAGTGACAGGCGAGCTGGTGACCACCCGCCTTTGCACTGTATTCTGTGCTCTACTGCAATTTCTGCACCCAAAATTCTGTTGTCTTTTACTCACTTTCACCCATACAACTTTCTTTCCCTGAAGGAGAAGTTGAGAAAAATGTAATGGCCGCTCTGTTCCATGCTAATGAATATGGACAAGAGCTGTCAAGCTTCAAAAAAGGATGCAAAACCACCATACACTCTCAAAAATGAACGTTTCCCTAAAGGGGTGTTTGCAGTGATGCCAAAGAAGAACGTGTTTTTTGGTTCCTCAAAGAATCTTTCAGTGAGCAATTCTTAGAAGAACCATTGTTTCTTGGTCCAACGAACATGATTTCCATTAAAAATTTTCCATTTTCTATTCTCCAACATAAAGAACCTTCTAGGGTTCCTAAAGGTTCTTCATGGAACCATCAATGGCAATAAAGAGCCATTATTTTTATGAGTGTAAAAGTGGACCATACAACTTAAATTGCTGAAAGATACAACTCATATGACTTAAATTTTGGTCTGTTCCACACACAGCTATTGTATAAGTGTTTAGATGACTATCGCAAACAAGTTATATGAACCATATTAGGGATACTTCTATGGTGATTTTCACTCTTTTTGAAGTTTGAAAGCTTGTTATCCCCCTCTAAAACTCCTCTCTATTCCATGTTTGAGTATAAAAAGCTAAAATGGCCGTCCCATGTCATTCATAAAATAGAGCCTCCTGCCCAAATGAGTGAAAATGCACATGATCCTGTTAAGTGAATCCCAAGAAACTAGAAAAGAAGAGGACTATTTTCTTATGAAGTGACAGCAAACCACGCAGATTAATCTGTGATCATACTCTTCATGTTGCAGAAGTGTGGAAATAGAGCACATCCCTTCACAGGTGTATGAATTATGTATATAGAGATGATTTGATGGGTGTGAAAGAGAGCATGTCTGATTGAAATCCCGTATGTCGCACATTACACCGTCTCCTCGCTCCCTCCGCGTGCAACGTCAGGGTCAGAGCCCCGCGCTAATTTGCAAAGGGCCAACTGCTTGTGAGGGAAATGAG
>NW_015552621.1:59650-71724 GCF_001515605.1 Sinocyclocheilus anshuiensis | reverse complement strand
TCATGACTCGACATTTTTATGAAGATGCACTGTAAAAAGCTTTTCTCCTTTGTATTTATAAAATATACTAAGCGAAAGCAAGTAGATAACACATTACAGGTCTCAAGGATAGTAATAAAAAGACAGGGTTGTTTGGTCACATTGAAATCTATGGTTTTTGAAACAGGTTTTTTAGGAAGTCAACATGTCCTGCTGTTTAACATGCTGTACTTTAAATAGCGTTTTGATTATTATTTAATAATTTTAATTATATTAATTAAGAAAGTACATTAGATATTTGTGCTTTTAAACTTTCACACCGCTGGACCTTTTAAAATGCAGAAATGTGATGAATATATTTATTCCCCATTAACATAAAGATGTATCTAAAATGTTGACGTTGATAAAAAAAAAAAGTCAGTAGGCTTTTTTTTTGTACATGATATACAAAATGCTTAGGAGAATATCCATGTTTAACTGAAACTAATTAATAGCAAATAGCATAAATTTACTCTTTTTGTGATTTGAACATTTAAGTATTTCATTTTTTTCTCTGAGAAGGAATTTCCTATATGTGTATTTCAGAGTATATTTTGACTTGCGAAGCATTTCCTTTACAAATCAATGAGCTTTGTAAGTGTTTTACTTTTTTTTTTCCTGAAAGGGAACTTCCTCTATGTGTATATCAGACTATATTTTGGTTTGAGATGCATTTCCTTTACAAATCGATGAGTTTTGTAAGCTGGCCTTTCAGCATTGTTAGTGTTATTTGAATGCACAAAAGCCTGACTGTCCATGAGGTGCCTACTCGTACAACAAAAGACATGATTAGCATTATCATGTCAAGATTAGCCAACCAATATACATCCGATCCACACCAGAACAGACAATAGCAAGATTTAGAGGTTTAAGTTAGAGCATGTCTACTGGTTAATCTACTTATTCATTAACTTTCTACTGTTGAAGTGACAGGCGAGCTGGTGACCACCCGCCTTTGCACTGTATTCTGTGCTCTACTGCAATTTCTGCACCCAAAATTCTGTTGTCTTTTACTCACTTTCACCCATACAACTTTCTTTCCCTGAAGGAGAAGTTGAGAAAAATGTAATGGCCGCTCTGTTCCATGCTAATGAATATGGACAAGAGCTGTCAAGCTTCAAAAAAGGATGCAAAACCACCATACACTCTCAAAAATGAACGTTTCCCTAAAGGGGTGTTTGCAGTGATGCCAAAGAAGAACGTGTTTTTTGGTTCCTCAAAGAATCTTTCAGTGAGCAATTCTTAGAAGAACCATTGTTTCTTGGTCCAACGAACATGATTTCCATTAAAAATTTTCCATTTTCTATTCTCCAACATAAAGAACCTTCTAGGGTTCCTAAAGGTTCTTCATGGAACCATCAATGGCAATAAAGAGCCATTATTTTTATGAGTGTAAAAGTGGACCATACAACTTAAATTGCTGAAAGATACAACTCATATGACTTAAATTTTGGTCTGTTCCACACACAGCTATTGTATAAGTGTTTAGATGACTATCACAAACAAGTTATATGAACCATATTAGGGATACTTCTATGGTGATTTTCACTCTTTTTGAAGTTTGAAAGCTTGTTATCCCCCTCTAAAACTCCTCTCTATTCCATGTTTGAGTATAAAAAGCTAAAATGGCCGTCCCATGTCATTCATAAAATAGAGCCTCCTGCCCAAATGAGTGAAAATGCACATGATCCTGTTAAGTGAATCCCAAGAAACTAGAAAAGAAGAGGACTATTTTCTTATGAAGTGACAGCAAACCACGCAGATTAATCTGTGATCATACTCTTCATGTTGCAGAAGTGTGGAAATAGAGCACATCCCTTCACAGGTGTATGAATTATGTATATAGAGATGATTTGATGGGTGTGAAAGAGAGCATGTCTGATTGAAATCCCGTATGTCGCACATTACACCGTCTCCTCGCTCCCTCCGCGTGCAACGTCAGGGTCAGAGCCCCGCGCTAATTTGCAAAGGGCCAACTGCTTGTGAGGGAAATGAGAAAATTATACATTCCAGCAGGAATCAGCTGTGGTTCTTCAGGATCCATGCACTATGCCGTCTGCAGCCGGCTTTATGTGGCAGACACCTGCCATCTTCTCAATGGCATGAATCTACATGCCTGAAACTCATATACAAACACGCCCACACCTAGAAGTACATCAAGAGCAATTACCACATCAAAAGCCTGAGCTGAGAAATGTGATGTATCTCAACACTTCATGCAGCAGCATGTAACAGAAGCTGTGGAATCGTATGTTTTAAATGGTATGGTTCTGCTAGAAAATTGAGCTAAATGGTCTGGTTGAATACTTGAAACTAGCATAGCTATCTATCAAAAACAATACAATGTGATTAAACATCTAACAATGTCCATTTGAATGTGTATGGCTATAGCAGCAATGTTTTTAGGATGATGTACAAAAAAAACAGAAAAGGTTTTCTTTTGCATTTTTGAAAAGTTTCGCGTACAGGTGACAACATTGTCAAAACAATCCCTGTTTACACTGATCCACAAAAACTTCTAAAAGCACTGTATTATGCATGCAAGGCCAGTAGCTGGCAATGTCACTTTGTAAAGAAACACCACACATCTCCACCTCCACACATACCTATAGAATGAACATGTAATATGCATACACATGACGTCAGTTTTCACAATTTCACATTTTTTTGTTTACACAAAAAAAGCTTTTTCAGGCCCCCAAAATGCTGTTGTCCTGTAATTGAACAGCCAAAACACGTCAAACATTTGCATGTCTCCATGTCTGTTAAGGAGCGCTTCATCTGTGTACAAACATCTGATAAACATCTTTAAAAAAATCAGTTTTACATACATTCTAAATCACAAAAATCTTAAAGACATTTTCTAAACGTCTATGTAACATCTGGCAGGAAACATCCTAGAGACGCATTGCAGATGAGCAAACACTCTAAAAAATATGTCTCTTCCAGATGTAATCTTACACATCAAATAGGTGTCTCTGAGATGTACGTGTGCTATCAGGGTTTGAGCTAAAATCTGCAGGATTTTGTCCCTCCTTGAACAGGATTGGGCAATTTAACAGCATGCTAATAAGCACCGCTGCTGAAAAAAAAGATTCCAAAATACATAGGTACACAATCTATTTAGCCTCACTAATTGACTAGTCAGTTATTAACTGACAAGCCCGACATTGTCAAGTAGTTGTGGGGGATGGTATACAGTCAGCTGGTCATAACAGCTAAAGCACAATGCTAATTAAAGCCCTGTTGCTTAAAATATCAATATAAAAATGCACATGAAAAATCTACTGTGTATTTCTACTAAAATCTCAGTAGACATAATTTAGTGTAACAATTTAATTTTCAAACAAATTAGTCGCCAGACTAGTCGACAAGTCAACCAGTGTGACCCATCCCTAGTAACTAGCAATAGGGCATCACAAAATAATCCTCTACACAAACGTGAATCCTCTAAGAGCTTTTTTCGCAGTAATGATCAGCTGACTACACATTACCCCTTACGTAGGATACCAGACATCGAAAGCTTTACCTTAAAAGGCTGACAGTAGAAATGTGTTTGACCCAAATGAAAAGTTCATGTTAGAGGTCATCACAAGCTTCAACTCTAACAACGATTAACTCTTGCTTATATGCTTGAGATAAGTTTCCACTTGAGTTGCCGCGCCTGAGCAAGGGCCATGTCTGTCTACAGTATGCGAGCGGAGAAAAGAACATGCAGCACCATTTCACCAAGTGGAAGAGTGGAGAGGTCTTCAGGGAGGATTTTAAGAGGAGAAAAGCACTAAGTCGAGCATGGGGTGAGCGTTGAGCATTCTCGAAAGGGCATAGCACTCTATTTGCACACTCACATTATTAATTGTCACTTCCGTTGCTTTTAATTGTTGAGTTTTTCACCCTTGCGTGCCATTCAACCCAGTGCACTTCAAACAAATTAGTCGCCAGACTAGTCGACAAGTCAACCAGTGTGACCCATCCCTAGTAACTAGCAATAGGGCATCACAAAATAATCCTCTACACAAACGTGAATCCTCTAAGAGCTTTTTTCGCAGTAATGATCAGCTGACTACACATTACCCCTTACGTAGGATACCAGACATCGAAAGCTTTACCTTAAAAGGCTGACAGTAGAAATGTGTTTGACCCAAATGAAAAGTTCATGTTAGAGGTCATCACAAGCTTCAACTCTAACAACGATTAACTCTTTCTTATATGCTTGAGATAAGTTTCCACTTGAGTTGCCGCGCCTGAGCAAGGGCCATGTCTGTCTACAGTATGCGAGCGGAGAAAAGAACATGCAGCACCATTTCACCAAGTGGAAGAGTGGAGAGGTCTTCAGGGAGGATTTTAAGAGGAGAAAAGCACTAAGTCGAGCATGGGGTGAGCGTTGAGCATTCTCGAAAGGGCATAGCACTCTATTTGCACACTCACATTATTAATTGTCACTTCCGTTGCTTTTAATTGTTGAGTTTTTCACCCTTGCGTGCCATTCAACCCAGTGCACTGATCCCTCCTTTAGATACTTACGGGTTGCTAAGACAACGAAGGAACTGAGCAACACAGCATTCTGGCTTTCCTTCAGCTCTCGCCCAGAAACAAATAAACACTCGTGTACAATTTGACCCTCAATTTATGTTTCACACAGTTCACTGTGTGATATTTCTCATGAGCTTTCTTCTTAATTAATAGCACTTTACAAATATAAAAACATGTTTTTTAAAAACATATGCAGTCTTCAATCATCTTCTAGCATTACCTCTTGGTGAACTAAACTACCACAAAATAACTGGCCAATAATTCACCCTAAAGGTGACATTCCTCCTGGCCACAGTCACACCCTACAAACATCTATACAACAAAGCCTTACACCGTCTTTCTTTTGCTCTCTCTCGCTGGTTTACTGGAGGGAGGCGGATAATCTTGAGCAAACATCATTAACTGTTTGCTCCTATCGGCCGCAGAGAGTGTGGCAGTGACTCTTTTGTGCTGCTATCAGGAGTTTAAAGAGGTTTCATGTCATAAAGCAGTGCCAGTCCTTTCAAGTGGCGATTCACCCACTGACCTCTCCTGCACATGGATCAGAAATTAAAGTCTGAGCCTCTAAACACGGTTGAGATTAGAAAGTATATCCGCAGACCACAGGAAGTCTCAGAGTTCAGTATCCTGTCCAGCTCCAAAGTAACAGAAATGAGCGTTGATTTGTGGAGAGAAAATGTACTCGGCTCTGTTTGGCCTGAGCTAACACAGGTCAGAGGAGCCCACAGCCGAGATTAAAGGAGGTGATTTAAGAGAGAGTCGACCTGTCTCACTTCCTGCACGGGTCTGACATCAACGCACACACATGCGCACACACCTACTTAACACAAAAGGAAAGAAACGGCACTGCTTAAAAAACCCATTTATAAATGTAAACATATTTTGTAAGTAATCCACTACATTTAGCACATACAGTAGCTCTGTTTTAAAACTTAGTGAGCAGTCTTGATGTCTACTATCTACATAGGCAAGCTGCCTTCTAAGTTAAATGGAACCTCATGTGTGACTTACTGGAACACAATATTTAGCTTTCTTTACATGCGGTGCTAAGCTTACAACATGATAATCTAATCACAGATGTCTGTACATAGATACTTCATTCGACTGCGCCAGACATACAGTATCAATGCATCTGCCATCTTGGAACAGTCAACATTTCAAATGCAGTCATCACTCACAGTAAAATCCAATGCGTTTTCCAACAATCCAAATCTCTGAGATTGAAATTCCCAAAGAAATTGGTTAACCTTTCACAGGTGAGAAATGTTTATAATCATTTCACTGATTTCGAAGCTAAGAGCAATTTGGATGTAAGGTTTTCTGATGATCAATAATATTTAAGAGATTTAACCAATAGCACATGCAGAATCATCTAACAGTAATGCTAAACTACATCCTATGAAAAGCAAGCTGAAGTCTGTTGCAGATAGAGTTATTCGTGTTTATTTGAAAGATAATCTGCAGAAACGTTCTAAATGGATTTCAAGGAACACTCCACTATTTTCGAAAATAGGCTCATTTTCCAACTCGGATTCAATTATCTATGCTAAGCTACAGCTAAAAGTGCTACCGCCGGACCCGGAGATCGGCTGAATGGATTCGAAAACGGTAAAACTCAACTGTTTAACTCTAGAAGAGTTGGAAAATGAGCCTATTTTCAAAAATAGTGGAGTGTTCCTCAAATAAAATCTGTTAAAAAGAGGTTGAGAGAACTACACTTTTATGGTAGCATTATCATATTAGCCAAAATATGTAATAATCAAATACATTAGGATGGGGATGTATAAAATAAAAAATATACAAAATGTGTTTTGTTTCTTTTTGTATAAAATTCAAATAAAGCAAAAAGGGACCTTGTAGGCAGTGCTCCGAACAGAGCTTCAGGTTCAATAGGACATCAGTTTTTACTCAGATTGAACCTTATTTATGAATACTTTTAGATACTGAATCAGATTTAGTCATAATACCATTTCTCTTGATTTGTCCACCATTTCCATAGATCCAGCATAATTCCTTCCTTTTGGAACAGCATTTGTGTCGTGAACGGTAATGCCTCAAAACGCTTTCTACGTTGGCTGTGGAACAGAACCTGCATTCTGTGCTAAAGTGCACATGCTCATACATCATTACGTACACAACACAATTTACCTGCCTCTGATCTGACCTGGTCAAGGAGAAGTATACATCTGATTGTCCAACATAGACACCACAGCAAAGAGAAAAAAGACCCAGTGACAGACGGTGAGGGAGGGTTAGAGGAAGTGTAGGTCTGATCACAACCCCTACAGTGGTGAGTAAATACAGTCTAATGGCCACTGATTAATTCTTCATTGCTCTCATCGGCCCAGTAAAGAGAGATGTAACGACCTGCCTGTGTCTGTCATTCTCTTCTTCTCCCTCTCCCGCTCAATTTCTGATTATAAATTAAAAGGGATTGTAAATGGTGTAATGCTGGTTTGAGGTTCCTGATTGCTGTATTTGATTAGAGAATGTCAGTGCACACATTTTTCCCTCTCTCTTGCACTTCAATAGCTGCAACACTCAGCAATGCACAAAGAACACAATGGACCAACTGCTTAACACTACCAACTAAACCATAACTAGCACTAGCTGCAATCAAACACATTCTTTTAGCCTCCCTTTTCTCTTTCGGCTCGTTTTCTCTCAGCACGGCTCTTTGGTGACTTTTAGGAGTTTGTTTCAGGTGTGCAAAACACCAACAAGTGAAAATCACCAGCAATTAAAAAGCATTCACTCATGCAGGTATGAGGAACGTACGACCCTTTGTTTCTCTCCATTATGGTGATGTGTTTTTTCTCCCAGCATACAGTGTCAGGTGTTTTATTATAATAGGTTTTCAGAAAGATTTTTAAAAGGATTCAGAGAGGAGGGTGATGATGCCAGATGCAGTGACAGCTTAAATTATTGTTTAAAAAGTAAATGTTAGTACTTTTTAGAGTGAAATATAGTAACGCCTTTCAAAGGCAAGGGGGATATAAAACACTTTTTAACAGCTTAGTATTTTTAAATAAGAATAAATATGGTATATGTTCTAATTTTGAGAATGAATATAAATATGATATGAGATATATAAATATATACATTCAAAAGTTCAGGGTCAGTAAGATTTTTTTCTTTAAAAGAAATTAATACATTGATTCAGCAAGGATGAATTAAATGAATGTAACAAAAGATTTCTATCTCTAATAAATGCTGTTGTTATGACTATACACTTTCTTTATCAAAGAATCCTGAGAAAAAAAAAAGTATAACATTTCCACAAAAATATTAAGCACCACAACTGTTTTCAACATGATGTTGATAAACATGATAAAAATAACAAATGTTTTTTGGGTTTCTTGTATCAGCATATTATAATGATTTCTGAAGGATCATGTGACACTGAAGAAGACTGGAGTAATGATGCTGAAAATTCAGATTTGCCATCACATGAATAAATTACATTTTAAAATATATTAAAATAGAAAACAGTTATTTAAAATTGTCACAATATTTGACAAAATTAATGTTAAAAAATTCAAGTAAAATCGAAACTCAATTAGTTTGATCAAATGTATGTGAATATGTGATTTCTACCAAAGGGTTTTGACAAACACTTTTCTTATTACCAACAATGATCATACTAACATAAAGGGATAGTTCACCCAAAAATGAAAATTACCCCATGATTTACTCACCCTCAAGCCATCCTAGGTGTATATTACTTTCTTCTTTCAGACGAATACAATCTGAGTGATATTAAAAAACGTCCTTGCTCTTCCAAGGTTTATAATGGCAGTGAATGGTGGTCGAGATTTTGAAGCAACATAAAGTGCATCCATCCATCATAAAAGTTCTCCACACGACTCCGGGGGGTTAATAAAGGCCTCCTGAAGCGAAGCGATGCATTTGTGTAAGAAAAATATCCATATTTACAACTTTATAAACCGTAATCTCTGGCTTCAGCTAACTGTCGTACGCGCGTTCATGAGAGAGTGGCGTCCAGCGGATGACGTAGGACATAAGCATAGCGTAAGCTCCAGTGAGAATATGCTAGTCAAAACAAGTTTTGTTTACAGCAAAGGAAAACCAGTGTCCTCTTGGCTTATATCAAAATCCTCCGACATTTTTCTCTACAAATCCTCATTTTACTATTAATTTGTGACCGGTGTTTTGTTTCGCTCTCTTCTCTGCGCTTCCACGTTCGTCACAAAATTACCCCATGATTTACTCACCCTCAAGCCATCCTAGGTGTATATGACTTTCTTCTTTCAGACGAATACAATCTGAGTGATATTAAAAAATGTCCTTGCTCTTCCAAGGTTTATAATGGCAGTGAATGGTGGTCGAGATTTTGAAGCAACATAAAGTGCATCCATCCATCATAAAAGTTCTCCACACGACTCCGGGGGGTTAATAAAGGCCTCCTGAAGCGAAGCGATGCATTTGTGTAAGAAAAATATCCATATTTACAACTTTATAAACCGTAATCTCTGGCTTCAGCTAACTGTCGTACGCGCGTTCATGAGAGAGTGGCGTCCAGCGGATGACGTAGGACATAAGCATAGCGTAAGCTCCAGTGAGAATATGCTAGTCAAAACAAGTTTTGTTTACAGCAAAGGAAAACCAGTGTCCTCTTGGCTTATATTGAAATCCTCCAGCATTTTTATTTACAAATCCACGTTTTGTACTTCTGATTCGGTGTTTTGTTTGGCTCTCTACTCTGCGCTTCCACGTTTGTCGCTTCCGTGTTCGTCACCGCATTTGCAGTTTATAAAGTTGTGAATATGGATATTTTTCTTACACAAACGCATCACTTCACTTCAGGAGGCCTTTATTAACCCCCCGGAGCCGTTTGGAGAACTTTTATGATGGATGGATGCACTTTATTTTGTTTCCAAATCTTGACCACCATTTACTGCCATTATAAAGCTTGGAAGAGCCATGACATTTTTTTATATAACTCCGACTGGATTCGCCTGAAAGAAGAAAGTCATATACACCTAGGATGGCTTGATGGTGAGTAAATCATGGGGTAATTTTAATTTTTGGGTGAACAATCCCTTTAATTACCAAAGATAGAAATTATTTTTTGGAAGTTGCATTCAAAGTCCATTTGGCTCTCATGTTTGAAGGAGGCTGATGCTTCTGATTTCTATTTTTTTGGTGTTCAATCACGAAAACACTGCCTGTGAATGTCCCCTAAGCCACGTTAGTACACTCCGCACCTCTCTTTCTTTCTCTCTCTCTCCCCTGTGCCCTCAGTCTCGTTCGTCCATTGGAGGGTGGATAAAGAATTTCTGTCCCTTTCTTTCCATTGCATTTATTCGTGGCCGGGGTCATTCCACAGCGCCGTATAGTAAGGTGGGGGAGAACACACTAGTAATAGGACCATCAGCACCAATCGTGACACTCACACATATATGCTCACTGCCTGCCACAGGGTCAGATCAGGTGTGCACAAACGTAAATCAATTCTCCTGTACAATCTGAAGAAAAAAGCCACCCAAGGACATTTTCCCATCTGTAAGTAGGCACAAAGAACAGGAACAGAAATTGTCAGGACAGGAACTAGAAAGGCCTGATATTATGCCATCGAGGTCATCAAAAAAAAAAAAAAAATGAAGGTGGCTCGATCAGAAGATTTTGAGAAGGAAAGGAAGGAGCACAAGGTGCTTTCTCCCACCAGTGAGACTCAAGAAACCTCTCTACAACTTCACAACATGAAGAAAAAGCTCTCGACGGAGCACAAGGTTACACACGAGGATGGGTCTGAAGAGGATGGGAACAGGGAAGCTCAAGGTGAGGATGTAGGAGAAGGAGTGAAGGAGGGTGTTAATGAGAAAAAAGGGGTCCTGTTGTTGGGAGATGCTTTGTGTCAGGCCTCTTGCATTATGCTGTTGACTCTCTCCCTTGGAAGGGCTGGATAATGGGACTCAGGGTGCAGACCAAGAAAAATGCCCCGCTGAAGAAAGTCAGGAGGGGGTGGAAGGTGAAAGGGAGAGTTTGAGCAGCTCATTCTCTCAAGACTCCTGATATCCATGGCTGCATTTTCCTACCGGTGTCTTCCTCAAGCCCCTTTCTCTTTCTTCTCTGCCTGTCTCCTTAACCCTGCGCCTCATCAAGCCTCTTATATGTGTCAGTCGTTCTGTGAGAGCTGAAAAGCAGTCTCTTTAGCTGGAAAGTAGGAACAGATGAGCGTCCCAAAATGTACTCTACGCAAGTGTGTGAATACAACGTTAACACTGAAAACTCATACTTTTATTAAGCAAGTATGCACTAAATTGATCAAAAGTGACATTAAAGACATTTATAATGTTACTGACACACACACACACACAGTTTTTTTTGGTCAAGGGCCGCACAATACACCAACATTAAATACAAATTGCAATATTGCTTAGTGTTATTTTCGAATCACAAAGGCTGTGATTTAATTATATAAACATGAGCTACGTGTTTTGAAGTGCAGGTGTAATAACTGTGAGCAGAAGACACTAACCAGTTTTCAATTACAGCTTCCATTGTAACTGTGTTACAATGTGCCCCGCTATTATTAGAACTCTGCTATGACATTAGCAATGTAATTTACATTAATTACGCTAATGAATTTGAATGAGAAACCACGAGAAACAAGTGAATAAAGACTGAGAGTCAATGTTCGGTGTTCAGAAATTATTATTTAAAGAAATATAAAGCATTTCGGCTTGTCTATTTGTCTGTTCTGTGAGAGCTGAGTGGAGCTATGCTGTATAGCTGTGTGTTGTGATCAGGGCCGTCCCAAGCATGGGGCCCTGGTTGCAACATGTTCATTGTCAAACTCCAAAATTTGTTTATTTTTAATTAAAAAACACCATTATTTCATTTGAAAAAGTTGATCATTTTATTTTGAGTCAAATAAATGAGTCTACTCCACCAAGATACTGTTATAAGCATGAACCCCGTCAGACTGGTCGTGGCGGCGGTGTTGCAACAATACGTATATAGTGATATTCTCAATGTTACTCAGAAAACAGGATACAGGTTTAACTCATTCGAAATACTAATGCTAAATGTTACACTGTCAGATATGCAAAAGAAATCTATCGTATCTCTTGCTCTGGCTACTGTGTATAGACCACCAGGGCCGTATACAGATTTCCTAAAAGAAGTGCAGACTTCCTCTCAGACCTATTGGTTACTGTTGATAAAGCACTAATTGTCGGAGATTTTAACATTCACGTTGATAATACAAATGATGCATTAGGACTTGCGTTTACTGACCTAATAAACTCTTTTGGAGTCAAGCAAAACGTCACCGGGCCCACTCATCGTTTTAATCATACGCTAGATTTAATTATATCGCATGGAATCGATATAACTGATATAGATATCGTACCTCAAAGTTATGATGTTACTGATCATTTCCTTGTATCGTGCATGCTGCGTATTATTGATATTAACTATATGGCTCCGCGTTATCGTCCGGGCAGAACTATTGTTCCAGCCACCAAAGACAGATTCACAAATAACCTGCCTGATTT
>NW_015552621.1:59093-59582 GCF_001515605.1 Sinocyclocheilus anshuiensis | reverse complement strand
TCTAATACATTAGAAGCTGTTGCCCCCATCAAACTGAAAAAGGTTAGAGAAAACGTACTGCGCCATGGTACAACATTAATACCCATTCTCTCAAGAAAAAAACTCGTAGTCTTGAGCGCAAATGGAGAAAAACTAACTTGGAAGTTTTTAGAATTGCGTGGAAAAACAGTATGTCCAGCTATAGACCGGCTCTAAAAGATGCCAGGGCCGAGCATATCCACAAACGTAAAGAAAATTACCAAAACAATCCAAGGTTTTTATTTAGCACAGTGGCTAGATTAACAAACAACCAAACGCCACCCGATCTAAATATTCCCTCACAGTTTAATAGAAATGACTTTATGAATTTCTTCACTGAAAAAATAGATAAAATCAGAAATACAATAACAAATGTAGATTCTACAGCGTATAATACTTCAGCTTCATTCATCGCACCAAAAGATAAACTGCAGTGCTTTACAACTATAGGACAGGAAGAGCTAAATAAAC
>NW_015552621.1:45681-58458 GCF_001515605.1 Sinocyclocheilus anshuiensis | reverse complement strand
AAAAGCTAGTTCATGCATTCATGACCTCTAGACTGGACTATTGTAATGCACTGCTAGGTGGTTGTCCTGCATCTTCAATAAATAAGCTACAGGTAGTCCAAAATATAGCGGCTAGAGTCCTTACCAGATCAAGAAAATATTATCATATTACCCCAGTTTTATAGTCTCTGCACTGGCTACCTATTAAGTTCCGTGTAAGTTACAAAATATTATTACTTACCTACAAGGCCCTTAATGGTTTAGCTCCTGCATACCTAACTAGTCTTCTACCACGCTACAATCCATCACGCTCCCTAAGGTCGCAAAACTCTGGACTTTTGGTAGTACCTAGGATAGCAAAGTCCACTAAAGGAGGTAGAGCTTTTTCGCATTTGGCTCCCAAACTCTGGAATAGCCTTCCTGATAACGTGCGGGGTTCAGACACACTCTCTCTGTTTAAATCTAGATTAAAGACACATCTCCTTGGCCAAGCATTCAAATAATGCATCTCATAATCTTGGACTGCAGTTATATCTGATCAAATGCACATTATTATTCTTTAGTTTGGGTTAAACAAATTAATTTTACTTGGTTGGAACAGCAGCTACGCTAATTATGTCTTTATTTGTTTCTCTGTTTTTGCCACGGGATTGACATCGTCTGTTTGATTACATCTTTAATTATTTTTTCTGTACATTTCTGCCATATGTACATTAACTGACAGTCACCACTGATAAGCTACTACTAAATATATTGTAGAAACATAATTTTCTGTAAAGTTGCTGTATTGTAAAAAGCGCTATACAAATAAACTTGAACTGAATTGAATCATTTTATTTTGACAAAATATTTTAGTTTGCCTTGTTTGTTTTTTTTTATTAGATCAGATTACATTTTAAACTGTCATATGGTCATGTTACAACATGCCCCTCAGATGTTGCAATGTGCCCCAACTATGGGTCATGTTGTCACATTTCACTTCCATTTTAGGGGTTTAAATAAAATAAAAAGTATACACTGTAATTATGAAACAAAACCATGTGTTTGTTCTAAAGATGTGTGAAACTCTAAATCCCATGTGGAGTTACACAAACAGAGAAAGTCAAAAAGTGTTAGGTTGTGCTCTGCTCTCCGCTACATGCGGAAGGAGCATGAGAGCATTTTCTGAGCTGAACACCTTGATGCAGTTTAACAACACTTGCAGTGCGGATTACAGTTCATATCCGCACCGGAGTGAGCGTGTTTAGAGTTTTTATGGACATATTTCATATACTCTTTAACGTCTGTAAATTAAGAAATTAAAACGTTAATATTAGTAGTGAAAATATACAGTTGTATTATAAAATACAATGGTTATTTTTCTTAAATACTCAATTTCTGTCATATCAAACTTTTAATTAAGATTAAATTTATAGTAATGTCCATTGTTCTCTAATCTCAAATATTTTAGTGGATCCTGAAATAGATTATACTTGTCTAGGTGGGTCCTGGAATGGAAAAATTTGGGAACCCCTGCGCTACTATCATACGCTAAATGACTAAGGATCACACACTAACAGACTTTTCAAGTCATTCAGAAAACCAACACACAGAATCTTGCATCTCATTACTAGGAGACGCATGACCAAAAAAAAACAAACAAACTTTGAACATTACAATGCACATGATAACTTTCGTTAACTCTACAAGAAGTATCGACTTCAACAGCTTACTCTTCAACAGCGATGCTAGAGCTACCCCAAAAACAGAAGTTCAAAGACAGAATTCTAAAGATGGCTGTGCATTTGTTTCGCATAAGGTCAACAAAACAAGAGAATGGCCCATGGTGATATGGGAGACATTAAAGTATCATTGGTGTAATGAACAACTGAGTCCACTGGTCATCTTGGTTTGCTAGCCAGCAGAGCTGTGTAGTAACTGATTACATCTGGATTACGTAATTTGATTCCAAAAATCAAGCACTCGTAGTTACGGTATATTACATCATATAATGCTCATAATCATTTAAATGTTCCTTACTGTGTCATACCATTTAGCTTTGAATATATTCACAATCTATAATGGCCATGTAAAAAAAAAAATTGCAATCCATGGAATATATTTTTCTTTCTCTTTGCTTTTTTATATCAGTATGGTATCAGAATACATTACCTAAAATGAGTAACCTAGATTACATTACTAACTACAGTTTTCATAATGTAATCTATAATCAGTAATGGACTACAATTTGTAAGTAATCTACCCAGCTCTGCTAGCCAGGGATAGCTGTTTGTAATTTGTGGTGTAGGCTATCATTTCTTATGCACACAGGTACAACTTTAGCCATATTTTATGGTCATATATTAATATTGTATTGTTTCTTGTTTTGTTATTTGCATGTTTTTGCCAAACGATCAGTGGTAATATGAGATTTAATAAGCTAGAAGATTTACAGGCTAACAGTATGCTAAGCTAGTATGGCGGCTAAAGAACTAGACATTTTTCATTTCACAATATGTAAAATAATTTTAAATACATATATGCATAGTTAAGCCACATACACACATTTCATGAATCAAATAGGCTTTCTAATCACAGAGTACCTATTAAAAGGCCTTTCAGCTAATGGCGGACTCACTTGTTCTTGACACTGGTTTTAGTTAACCAGGCGTACAATGTTGCTAGATGGCAATGAATATTAGTAAATATCTGATCCCACATATGCCATGACTGACCTGTCAGAATGGAGTATTGAGAGAGCCATGGAAAACAATGAAATATGCAACTGTTGATCTCCTTCCTACACCAAGCATACGAAGTTAATGAGAGCATTCAATGTACATTTTCAGGGCTTCAAGAGGAAGCATAAGAATAACGTTCGCACCTTCCTGCACGCAAACGCATCCCTTCCCAACCCCTCTGCACCCCATCCCTAAAAGTATAACCATAAACAAAATCAGAGGATACAGTAAGGTCCCTAATCAAGGCAATCAGTGCTGTTTTCAAACATGCACGGTGCACGAACAGCGAGCTGGGCTCATCTTTATCTGCGGTTTAATTACTTGTTTTTGCATTCTGATGGAGGGGGGTGATTGTGCCTTGTCACCTATTTCCGAAGATAAAGGACTAGCCAATTACTTTGTTTGGATGCTAATGATTGGGTTTCATTAGTGGCCGCTCTTAGCCCCCCTCACCCGGTAAATGAATGAATATGCTATGATTTCAATTATTGGAATTATGAAAATTGTTTTTAAAAAGACGACACGGGTATCATCAACTCTCCGCTGTGACATAATGTCATTTTAATTTCCATAATAGTTTTAATTGTCGGTGGCCCTGTTGCGCGTTAATCATTTAATTGTATTGTCTTTTTCGGTCGGTGACACCCACATCCATCCTCCCCTCAGTCACACCAAATCACAATCAGAATTAGCCTGAGGAGTTAACAAAGGCCAGTTGAAGGTGCAATTTAAAAGTTTCAGAGATGGTATTGACACCATCCGTGGCCCGAGTCAATGACGGTGCGAACTGAATTAGGATAAAAGGACCAAAGGAGAAGGTCAAGTGTCACCTCTAAACCCCAAGAATGATCCTGAAACAACTTTTGCATTATACAACATGACATCTGGCCTCCCACAAGTGTCGTATGTTCCATCTAGTGTAATGGCAATAAAAATGTAGATTCAGGTTGATTCAGAGGGTTAATTAGTACTTGAATCCTTAAGCTCAGACGAAACTGTACGTCCACGTACACTCAATGAACACTTGTTTTTGCTAGCTCTTATAGGGACTTGTTTTCTTCGGGCTCCTGAAGGAATGCAGCCTTTTCTTTCTCCAAGCATTCATGAATGATGAACCTGAGGTGTGAAAAGTAGACAAATGACCAGCCTACACGGACCAGCACAATGAAAAAAGAAACATAGACATGTAAACCATTCAATTCCTGAACCGAGTGGCTGGAGCACAATCAACTGTAAATTACCTCTGAATCCAGGTCTGTTATCATCAGTGTGATGGAGACTGGTGGAAAAATAAAAGCCTTTGCTCAAACAAAGGACAAGCATCCCTAATGGTGATGTGGGTCAAGGCCCAGCGATGTCTTTGACAAGTGACAGAAAAGAATGCTTTAGGATTGCTCTCCAAGGCCAGTGTTTCTATAGATTTAAATAAAAGATTTCGTCTTTTTGTGCTATGAAGGTTACCGGGACACATCAGACAGAGAATGGACAGATTTGTAGCATAATGTACAGTGCAGAAGTATATTTGCATGGTGCATAGAATCAATTAAAGGAGAGGTTTCAGGCAAGGCCAGGTAGGTTTATTTTTGTGATCAGAAACCCGAGTTTTTCCTTCATCTCCATGGAGATGGAGTCTGCCAGAACAAACGGCCACGATCAAAGGACACCGCTGAGGACGAGACCTCATTCACAGCCGAGCCAAGAACGAGGACGGATTTCAGGAAAAATGAAACATCCGTCTAAATCTAAAAGCGCAAAGCAATTAAAATGGCTACATATCTAAATTACATTTTAGTTTTGAATCAAACAGCATTGTCCATTTGTATTTTCTGAAATACAAAAAGAAAAAGAAAGAGAAGTGCTATTTTACATAAGTGACTAATAGACTGTTCACACAGACTGTGAAGTGTTTCCACAGTTATCATAATTCTGTATATAATAATATATAATATTATATAACAATAATCAGGTTACATAAATCTTTTTTTTATATTTTCAATTAAAAAATGAATGTACACGTATTACACTATATTTAGTGTCATATTACGTTGACATTAAATGACAGAAAATTAGTTAATGCTGCTGCATAATAAAACATCTTTCTCTCTTTTTCTCTCAATTTTTCAATATTTGTTTTTCTTCTTTGGAAAGTGGTTTTTTTTTTTTGGGGGGTGGGGTCACCTCTGAGAACTATAGAAATGTAAAAAGGGTCCATTGGTTAGAGTTAAAAAAGTAAATAAAAATGGCCTTAAAAATGCAAATTTATTGTTATTATTATTATTATTATTATTATTATCATCAATAATTATTATTAATTTATATTATTAAAATTATAATAATTAGTGGACAAACATAGATTGTGTCCCAATGTCATTCCAGTAAGTTATTAATATAATAGCATTCATAATTGTACTATTATTAATTTTAATTTGATTAAATATTAAATTATATATAGTGTATTATTATTATTCTATTAATAACTGACTGGGGGAAAACACATTGGGGCACAAACTATGTTTATCCTCATGGCAAGTGAACCTATTTAATGTATTTTTTTTTTTTTTTACCTTATATTTTTGTTTTAGCTTAAATTGAGCTTAATTTGAAGCATGGCCTTTAACGTCAACAACATAAGATATAGAACGGAAGTGTTGGAATACGGGAACCTTTATTTTAAATATTGATTTGCTTACTTACTTTTCTATCCTAACTACGCACCACTTCATCACCAATTTAAGTCAGTGGCATTTCATTATTTGCATTTAGCACTGGTAATCCATGGCAATATCCGAACAGGTTCATTTTTAAGTTGCAACCCATCGCTGTTTTATGAGGTCATGCATTGAGCATTTCAGTAACTAGTTTGGTTGACTTCCAATAGGCCCCAATGGAGTCAGCGAGCGTGTGACTGACAGCTTTAAGCAGCTCTCTAACCTCTCTCCTACATCTCTCAGTGTGCCAAAAAGGGGCGGTCAAGTGAACCCCTCAAAACTGGAAAAAAGAGACATTCAGATGCAACCATGCAGAACACCTCACTGCCATGCCTCCGCAAGCAGAGACGTTTCTCTTGAGTGCAGGTCAGAATATGAGGATGTGAATATGGGTTAGGGTGGGTGGGTGTGGTGGGGGGGGGTAAAGACAAGCTCTTTTCCCTGAAGTCTTCAAACCATCTTGAAGTCTCCTCGGGTAAATGAGAAACATCTCGGCAGCACAAACACACCCACCGACGTTCGAATTTACAACTGACATTGACGGCGCAGTGCTGTAAAATTCTGTTTCTTCAGTAGTTTAGAAACAGGTGTGCTTCTCTTAAAGCTTTTGAATGCCACTTCATGCATTGGAGTAGAAAGATCGAAAGACTGCAAGAGAGAGCAATGCCCATCAGGATCTACGGTAAAGGTACGACTTCTGAAGAGTAGACAGCCTGGAGATGAGGATACTTGTGGTGCCCGTAGGACTCAAAAAGTGTGATAGAATGGACACAGAAGGTGGGGGAAGTGTGCTTTGGCCTCTGTGCTTGTGCAAGTACGCCACCTGCTGGATAGTAAGTGAACAACAGCTCGGGGCAACCATCTAGAAACCCACTTCTGCATGGTATCTTGAAATAAAACCGAAGTCATGGAATCATATGTTTCATCTCTCTCTCTCTCTCTCACACACACACACACACACACACACACACACACACATACAGTCACCTTGCCTCAGGGAGGCGGCCTCTATCAGGCTCCATTGTGTTTTGAGCACTGAAAGGCCCTTCTGGCAGGCTAAGGTAGAGAGAGAGGGTTAGAGGCCATACTAGAGAAGAGGGATGAGAGCGATTCAATCGCTCAACAAATGGACCAGGCTAATAGAGGCAGCCTCTGATCCTATCCGACGCACAGCTGGGGGCCTTCTAATAAGAAAGGATTGAAGAGGAGAGACGAGAGAAAGCGAGAGAGAAATGGAAGAGGAAAGGATAAACAGGGACTGCTCTATTGGCCTAATTATGAAGCAGATATAATATTAAGGGTATAAGTTGATGCGCTATTTAGACACTGAGACATAAGACGGTCTTACGTGGAGAAGCCCATTTCGATCCTGTAGGAGCTAATCAATGACTAAGAGACTAAATTACCATGGTAACTCTTTGGTTTCATTCAATGGACCATTGATATTAATGTTTTTGATGCTTTAATAAGCTGCAGTAACATGTGAGGCTGCAGTAACCTGTGAGGTATTATTTGACATGGCAGTATATATTTTACTGAAAAATACTGTGAGATAAATGGCCTTTGGAAGAAAAATCCATACATTCTCATAGAATTTACTGGGAAAAACAGTAAGAGGACATTCCCAGAAGTCCCTGTGTGGCATCACATATGATTATGTTTTATAGGTATGTTTTTGTCTTATTTTTGTTTCAGTAATGTAGGGTGTTTTGTGTATGTTTTCTCATATTTAGTTAACATTTATTCCATTGTTTGTGTGTTACCTTATTGGTGTTTTGTATTTGTGTGTATGACCCTGTGCACCTTGGCCATGTTTTATGGACAGGCCAATTATGATGAATTCTGATTCATGTTACTTTATATTGTACCTTCTGTATTATAATGGTGGTTATCAGTACAATTTAAGGTTAATTTTGGTAGTTCAAGTTGTTTGCTACATTAACATTTTATCACTACTTCATTGCATATTTCATATATGGTTGTAAGTTGTCAAATATACAGGCACCAATACCCCATTCCATCCCATAATACCTGAAAAATTGTCACCATATTTTTTATAGTGAATTTCACTAGAATTTTAAAGCTGTCGGGTTTTTTGCTGTAAATTAAACAGGATATTTTTACTGTGTAATACTACTACTAATAATAATATAATATAATAATAATACTGTTATTTTAGTATAGTAACATATGCAGTATGCATACTGTGCACAGTATGCAGATTTTATCTATGCAATACTACAGAGCACACTGCCTAGTGTTTTGTATCCCATAATGCAGTGACTATACATTTGCTGTGTGACAAATTAAACTAAATAAATAAAGTAATATTCTGTGTTTAAAATATTTTGTGTGTTTGGTTATTTTTTTAATTTCTCCTGCTTTACTCAAAATGTAATTAAACTGCTAAGTGTTAAACAAAGTTAATTTAATTTAAAATTAATATAATAATAAAGAGTAGATAATTAATGGTAAGTGATGATAAGTGCATTAAATACGTAATGTTATATCATGTGACAATGTTTAAAATGTATTATTGCATATTTATGGAACCCCGTATTTTATATTAGATTTAACTATTAAGACGAGGGAATACATTAATACACAGTGGCCACAATAACAAAATTGATTGAACAAATTATTATAGCATGGCCACAATATAATAAGTCATGAGATGTCACATGTTCATTATGATGTCACTATAACTTTGTTTATATACATATATATGTTCATAATGCCAGCAGTTAATCTCCCAGAGGTGAGTTAGGATCAAATACACGAGCAGAACATTAAATAATTCCTCTGAGACACACACACAGAAAGTCTGTCCCTCCCACTGTGTTTCCTTTGTGTTGGCCATTGTAACAGTTTTGTCCGGACATATGGAGTGGTTGAGGCCGCTGGGACCCCCAACGGCTCTGGCTTTGTGCCGGGGTCACAAAGGTTGCTGGGATTGTGTTCCAAGCTAATTCCCCCTTTCACTGACTCCAGATCAGAGTCTATAATGATCTGGGCGGTGCTGTACTGGGGTTAGAGTATGGCTGTGACACCCACAGGGTGGGAAGGGAGAGAGCGAGAGAGCGAGAGAGCAAGAGAGAGAGCTGGACCCCCACGAGGGTAACATTCTTGTGTTTTGCGCTTGGCATCTCCAGACTCTCTTTTTAACTTGTAGTATCAATGGCCGGGACACACACACTCACTCCCACTGTTATAGCCACACACACACAAATCGTTTTCCACCTCATTTCCCAATTGCAGCCTGAGCAAACATTATAAAGAGGGAAGAGTGTGGGCACTGAAGAGAGCTAGTGTAATTGTAACAATAATGAAAGAGTTGTGAAGAGAGGCTCTTACTTCCTATGGCCCCTGCATACATCCTCATCTCCACACACTCACACACAGGGCTGTAGCCATCATTCTGACTGTGGACGGACGTGTCCTCTCAGCATTTGGACATTTCTACAGTTTCATGTTAGAAATTCAATATGGTGCCTATATGAAACATTAAATCAGAATAGACCCTGTTTGTTTTCTTACTATGTATGTTACATCAGTATGCAGTGTCAAAGGAATGATGTATGTAGAATAAAAAAATATTTATAAACTTTCAGCCAGAATAAGTTTTCCGCCTCTGAAACGACTTTTCATTTCTGCTGACATCACCATGCCCACCAAAAATAGTTTTTTTTTTCTTTTCTTTCATTTTTCATCACATTACAGAAGTAAAACAGGTTGTGAATGCTGTTCTTTGTTCGTCTTTAAAAGTGCAAATTTTTCACATTAAAAATGTTACTGAAATTATTAGTACTAATTGACAAATATGTCAACAATGATTGCACTCACATGACATGAAGTCTCAGTGGCCTTTAAAGGCTTTGTTTTGTTTTTAAAAAAATGTCACCTCTCGGTGGCAGCCATGTTGAGATCACATGACTAGCCAAATAGTACTCTATCTCTAAACACCCTATACATTTTGTGGATTTTTAAAAAATTATCATGTGACAAACATACGTCAAAAGAATATTAGTAAATACTTGTGTAATGCTGCATCCACACCAATAGGTGTCAGTATAAATTTCAATAACCATATCAGCCGGTGAAACAACAGAAAAAAAAACTAAGGCTGCGTCCAAAATCGCATACTTTCTGAATAAGTACTTCTTTTGAATAGGTATTTTTTTCTCGACCATTAAAAAAGTGTCATGTTGTCATTATCAAGTGACTTTTGGCATCAGAGTTACCACTACCATTCACAACTCCTCTCCCAAAGAACTTGTGCATGACATAGGCTACTAAAGTGCCTCATGGGATATAAAAGTGTCTGTTGGATTCTCAATTCAGAATCACACAGGAAGTAGTAGGTCATCCGGGTACTTTTTGCCTATAGTTAGTTAGATAGTTTTATGAATATTGTGAATTCGGACATACGACTTTTTCACATACTGTTTTATTACGAAAGTAGGCATATTCAGATGCAGCCTAATTTAATGTGTTTTCTTCCATTTTACAAACACATATCTACATATATATGTGAAATTATAATCAATTATGTACAGAATTGAACAAAACAGCAACTTCATGTTCCTGTTGTGATGATAATAGCCCATCATAATCATGTTAAACAAATATATAGCCGATACCAGTAACAATACAGAGTTCACAAATCACTGTTTTTGTTGATTGCTGTACCATTCACTGTATGACTGGACATCCCTTAAAGCCAAAGAAAGAGAGTTTAGCAAAAGCGGCACGAGGCGCATTGAGCCATTAACCTTCAGCTGGAGTATTCTGGCCATCTCTAATTCTGATGAACAGAAGTAAATGGAGATATTTCCGCCGCTGATATCACAAAGCCATTCTGACAGATATGCACATATTCGCTACAATATCCACGAGTGTTCTCCACTCGGCGAGAGCTCGCGCAATCACTCACAGAGACACTTATAGTCTGCATGGGAGCGGGGCTGAGTAACTGAGAGAATGAGGGCTAAATTAAGAGCTCTCTCTATTTGCTATTGTTAAAACAGCATTCTGCTGATGAGCTCAACTCGCACGCTTTTAAAAAATGGTACTTTTCGGTGTTTTGTTTTTCGATATTATAGATTCATATTGACATCTTTGCTTTTTTACCACGCCGTTCTCTGTCTCTATCGCTGTCATTTTGACTGTCATTCAAATTCATGTTCTCAAGGACCCAGTGCACACAAGGCCTTGGGAATAATAGGCAAACCCATTTATCGGCTGCCTTTGTTTTTTTATTCCTCTTTCCCCCCTTTGGGAAATTCTGAGAGGCCATGTTCCATGTAAGATGGCAGCTGTCTCCTGACCATTAGCATTGCAAATGAGGTCAGAAGAGAGAGACCCTCAACCCAGCATTTAGGGGCCAGAGACTGGGTCTCAACAAGCCCCACAGACAGGCGTTGAGCGCCGTCCAGTTTTGTCAAAATGAAGGGTGACTGTTCAAGAGAGTAATTGGTCATTTGCAAAAAGTGCGCAGCGTTTATTACATGATGCAAAAGGGGTCTGAACAGAAATGAACAGTAAACGGAACTTCGGCAGTGTGTTGTTTCATTTTTGGTGTTTTCTGATTTTGTGGAAGTGTTTGTGAACAAAATAAATTGTGCTGTGCTGTGCACGATCTGTTCAAGATGTGTTATTTTGTGTTCCTGTCTGTAAAAAACATAATGTACTACAGTTCAGCACATTTTATGTTGCTGTGGTTGTCCATTGAAAAAATAAGCTTGTTGTGCGAGGCTCGTACGTTTTGAAAAAAATATATAGTATAGTGGCGCAATTGTTCTCTCAAAGGCTGCACAGACCTCAACGGCCAGCATTGCAACTCACAGGTGATTGTTCTCCGAACCCTCAGCGAACACTATTGTCATGGTAACCGGAAAGTACTTCAGATCACAGAGGACACAGACACACACAACCACACACACATCGCTGTCACATTCACACACACAGTCACAATAAACAAACTCCAGCGAAGTTTGGTGAGCCCCAAACACTCTTACTAATCAATGTTGATTAACTTTCCCTCTTGATGATACTTAATAGTTCGCCCAAAAATGAAAAGTCTGTCATCATTTATTCATCCACATATGATTCCAAACCTGTATGCAAGAAGATATTTTGAAGAATGTAGATAAGCAGTTTCGGTTCCCATTGACTTCCATTGTATTTTTTTGCCCACACTCTTAAAAATAAAGGTGCTTCACGATGCCATAGAAGAACCTTTTTGTCTAAATAGTTCCATAAAGAACCTTTAACATCTGAAGAACCTTTCTGTTTCACAAAAGGCTCTTTGTGGGAAAAGAAGGTTCTTCCGATTTTAAAAAGTTAAGAAAGACATGGTTCTTTAAAGAACCTTTGACTGAATGGTTCTTTGTGGAACCAAAAATGGTTCTTCTATGGCATCGCTGTGAAGAACCTTTTGAAGCACCTTTATTTTTAAGAGTGCTTGCACTAGAAGTCAATGGGAACCGAAACTATTTAGTTAACAACGTTCTTCAACATGTCTTCTTTTGTGTTCCACAGACGAAAAAAAGCCATACAGGGTTGGAACAACAACAAAATTTTACATTTTGGATGGACTATCCCTTTAAGGCTCTCAGATAGTCAGATTTGTTGCATAAAACGTTCTAGTAAATACTTTTTGTACAAGCCATTGTCAAATGCACACTTTAATAATCTATAATAATATTTTTAGATATGGCTGTCACGTCCTCCAGAGGCCCAAACTCCTTAAAACAACACCAGAGTCCACACAAATGACTTTCATTCAAATTCATGGCATGGATCAGTGAAATTGTTGACCTCAAATTACATGGCTAATATATTCCAATTGGGTAGACACTCAAATCCACATGCACAGAGACATAAAGAGAAGCTGAAAGCACAACAGATGTACACTGCTGTCCTCACTGATGCTGTAACACCAACTCACAAAGAGCAATGGGCTAATTCTGATTAAATGCATCGCTTTTTATGTGAATATTTATCCGTAGTAAAGAAAAAGAGAGCAATGTGAAATTTTTAGATACTTTGCTGTGTGTGTCTGCATGAGTGCAGGCTTTGTGTTGAGTCACAGGAAGCACAGGGGGGTTGTGGTGACCAGGTCTGGGTCGGCTTTGTCTGTCCAGCTTTCCATCAGCAGCATGATGGATCTGTAGGGTGGACAGAGGAGACAGACTCAAACAAGCTACAAACTTCACTTTCTTCATGAGCGAGATTCACGTATTCACATTTTACTGCTTTCTGGAATACTAAAATGTCCATATTTTATATATACATATATATGATATTGGATAACCATATATATATATATATATATATATATATACACACACACACACACACACACACGT
>NW_015552621.1:629-45410 GCF_001515605.1 Sinocyclocheilus anshuiensis | reverse complement strand
CACACACACACACACACACGTACGTATTTATGTATATTTATTTATTTATTTATACTACCTTTCAGAAGTTTGGGGTCTGTAAGTTTTTTTTATTGTTTTTTAAAAAAGTCTCTTATGCTGCATCCGAAGCTGCATTTATTTGATCAGAAATACAGTAAAAACATTAATATTGTGAAATATTATTGCAATTTAAAATAACTTTTCTACTTGAACATCATTTAAATGTAACTTATTCCTGTGATGGCAAAGCTGAATTTTCAGCAGTCTCCAGTCTTCAGTGTCACATGATCCTTCAGAAATCCTCAGAATATGTTGATTTGCTGCTCAAGAAACATTTATTTTTATTCTCAGTGTTGAAAACAGCTGTGCTGCGTTTTTTTCAGGACGATTTCATGAATAGAAAGTTCAAACGAACAGCATTTATTTGAAACAGAATTTTATGTAAAACTTACTAAATAAAAGCATTAATTTGTTTCAAAAGAAATCTTACTGACCCCAAACTTTAGAAAGGTAGTGTATATTTCTATAAACATAAAACAATTTAAACTGATATATGTGTCCTTTTAATTAATTTGTTTTAAAAGTAGCCAAGTAATAAGTGGGAAAATGTAGTCAGCTGGTCATTCTCATAAAATAAAGGATTTAGGATGATGTAAGAAAATGATGTAAGAATATAAGAAAATGTCCAATTTGCATGTGCTGTGAAACTTGCATGGTAGATATTCTTCAAAGAATACCATGGTATTACTAGCCCTCAAATGAATAAAAGGAAAAAAAATGATCTTATATGTAAGTATATGAACAATGATCACTGATATGATTTCTTATGCAATTCCCTTCAGGCATGGCTCTGCTAGACTGAATAATTTCAAGTTAGTTTCAAAATGAGTTCATTAGTTTCAAAATGCAAACCAATATTGCATATATTTTGTGAGAAAAGTGGGATTGTGTACAGTTAACTATCATAAAAATCTCCAACAAAGTTGGCAGTGCTGTCACAAATCTTTGATATTTTCCCTTACATTGGTAAAAAGTCACTAAATGCGTAGTCCTCTATTTCTATGAGTTCAAACTCTTGCTGAGCGCCGTTTCATCTCACTCCTCACCCTGCGACCCACAGACGAGCCATTAGTGTGTGTTTGTGTTTGTGGGGTTGCCATGGGGACAGCTGGGTGTGGGAAGCTAGAGCAAATATGGAGAGGCCTGGATGGTGACTCCGACCGACTCACAAGGAGACAATAGAGGCTCCCGTCGGAGCTAATGAGGACACATGTAACGGGATTACAGCTCTGGACACTGATGGTGAAGGTTGGGGAGGGGGGAGACCACATTGGTAGCTACTGCACTTCTACACACCTCCCCTCATCTCTCCCTCCTGCCGTACCCTGAGAACATCCCACTCAATCACATCCCACTGACACACTCAACCACAGCAGGCCTATTCAGAGCCTCCAGGAGCACTCCAACCTGAACGGGCCTTTCCCACATCCCACTCCACGCAAACCTCTGCTGCTTCTTTTCAAATCACAGTCACCGTTCACACGCAGGTTTCTCTCATTTTTTTAAAAGTGGATAGTCAAAACTTGTGAATATGGAAAAAGGCAAGCATCACTAGGGTTAGGGATTTGAACAAGACAGAAAATACCAAAAATGGGACATTTTGCCTGGTACAGTGTATAGTATACAGTGTATTGAAGTATGATAGATAAATATAGTTATTGGTCCGGATCTACTACTTTACTTAAAACTACATTTAAAAATGTAATTCTTACGTACAGAGACTTGAATACACCTCTTCCGTGATATGTTTTCCATTTCTGAATTACATTAAGTAAAAATATCAGTTACTGATCAAGTTTAGGGTTGGTGAGATTTTTTGAAAAAAGCCTCTAATGCTCACCAAGGTGCATTTATCTAATGAAAGATACAGTAATATTGTGAAATATTATTACAATTGAACTGTTTTCTATTTTAATATATTTTAAAGTGTAATACATTCCTGTGATGGCAATGCTACATTTTCAGCATCATTCAGTGTCACATGATCCTTCGGAAATCGTTCGAATATGTGACCCTGGACCACAAAACCAGTCATAAGGGTCAATTTCACGAAATTGAGATGTATACATCATCTGAAAGCTGAATAAATAAGCTTTCCATTGATGTATGGTTTGTTAGGATAGAACAATATTTGACCGAGATACAACTTTTTGAAAATCTGGAATCTGAGGGTGCAAAAAAATCTAAATATTGAGAAAATCGCCTTTAAAGTTGTCCAAATGAAGTTCTTAGCAATGCATATTACCAATCAAAAATGAGGTTTTGATATTGACAATTTCAAAATATCTTCATGGAACATGATCTTTACTTAATATCCTAATGATTTTTGGCATAAAAGACAAATCGATAATTTTGACCCATACAATGTATTTTTGGCTATTGCTACAAATATACCCCAGCGACTTAAGACTGGTTTTGTGATCCAGGGTCACATATGCTGATTTGGTACTCAAGAAACATTTCTTATTATTATCAATGTTTAAAACAGTTGTGCTGCTTCATGTTTTTATAATGTAATATAATATAAAATAATTTTAGAAGTATTAAGAAGTATTTATTTGAAATAGATATCTTTTGAAACATAAATTCCTCTAAATCACTTTTGAATGATTTAATAGGCTACATCCTCGCTGAATAAAGTATTAATTTATTTCAAAAAAAATCTTACTGGCCCAACGAATGGTAGCGTATATGCAGATATCATAATGTAGAAAAATGTTTCATTAAAAGGTTGAAATTCATGAAAAGAAAACCTTTCTGACTAGTTTGGCATAATATTTGATCATTATAAAAAAAAAAAAACACAAGGAAGCAATTTTGTTGAAATATTCCAAACATTTGAAAAACATTTGCCAGCCAAATTAAAGTCAAGTGGTGCGACCAACATGCATAAACATAGGAATCATTTTAAATTTTGGTTAAAAATTGCGTATTTGATTTTTTATTATTCTGTGGTGTTCTCCATTTAAAATGTTCACAACCACAAAAAACTTTAAGAGTATATTTCTACGAACTTGGCATGTAGAATTTATTTTTTTTAATCATGGACTCTCTTATTTGTTATTGACTTATTCCCATCTGATACTATCACTGTACCATGGTACTGTCACGGTATATTTGGTATGGGAGAACCCTTCTAAGTGTGTGTACTTAAGATTTTCACCTGACAAAGTATTTTTTGGAGGGTGGGGGTGGAAATCATAGAAACTTAGGCTTGAGCTAGTAAGTAACCTCTCAGAACACCCTAACAGCCGCAGTAAGAAACCATTTAGAACACCTTAGCAACCACTCAGCAACGTCCTAGCAACCATCCACAACACCATAGTATTGTGCCATTGACTTTTGCACTTGCCAGCACCGCTTCCATTTTTTTTCTCCAGAAAATGTAAATATCTAGTTGACATTTATGATTGAGTAGGAGGTCCAGGCTAAGCTGCGAGGCAGTCCTTCCTCTCCTTTTTCTCCCGCAGCCAAATTCCTACACTCCTTCCAAGACACCCAGTCAATTAATAAGACATCGTCTCCTCCCCTTTGCAGCCCCCTGCACAAGAGGCCACCCAGGAGCGAGCAGCCCCGTCTCTAAAGCAGCTTCTCTGGTGGCCCAGTGGAATGCCGGGCAAACAGGAGGGAAGGGCCCGGACCGAGCTGGAGAAGAAAAGAAAAAGTCCCATCATTGCTCGCCAGGGCAGCCTGGTCAAAATTTGGAGGAGACAATAGGAGATGTAGGTCCCGTGCAGAATTCCTGTATTTGCCACCAGTGACTCTTCAACACCTCCCACTTTAGACCCCAAGCCCTTCCTGCTTTCTGTCCTGTTCATTGCGTTTTGGAGCTTGTAACTCAGATACAGCCATCTGTGCTCAAATCAACACTTCAAATGATGGATCTCTGCTTCTCTGCTTTGAATCTAGTAAATTTAGTGAAATCTATTTGGTTATATAATGATCTTGACTTTTTGTTCACGAGTTACTTGCTGTAAGAAAGACTCCTAATGGCAGGTTCTGATGCTTTGACATATATTTTGATGTACATTATGACAACCATTAATATACACTCTGTCATGGCTTAATGAAAGTTTATCATAACATGTTCAAGTCCCCCAAAAGTCAGACTATCTCTGCCTCAAAACTTTTCCTGCTCAGACATGCAAGAAATATGATGATAATAATAAAATTCATAAATGGCAAAAACATTTAATTTCACTTTTTCTGACAAATGTAATTATTATTACTATTATTATTGTGGTGGTGTCTTTTGAAAGATACAATCTTAAAAAAAAAAAGCCATTAAAAAAAGAAAGCCATAAAATTAGCCCGATTGTCATTTTGTAAAAATAAATCAAACATTACAATCAAAGGCTTAATATATTCATGGACTTCAAACTGAGGTCTGTAAGATTTTTTTTCTTTCTTTTTTTAATAAATGAAGAATATATGGATAAAACATTATTGTAGCCACTGAGAACATAATATAAGCTAAAAACAGAAAGTTGTTTTGTTCTTACCAAAACAGCAGAATAAATGCACACAACACACGAGCATTTTTGTGAATTTAGAGGGTTTATTCCATTTGTGACTATTTAAATTATATTACTCTTGTTCAATAAGATATGTATTCAAAACTTCAAAGCCCTTATTTTTTTTAATTAACACCTCAAACATATTTTGAATTACAAAACAAATGGGGAAACAGCTGCTAACAAGACCAGAGTTGATTCAACTCATCTGAGACTAAAACACTCATGCAAGACACTCCAATTCGCATTTGTATCAACACAATGGACTGATATTTCAAAAGAATATAATCCTGAAAACAAGGACACGCCAACCGGGTTCAGTGTCATACTGTGTGGTGAAGTATATGGCTTAGCACTTACAAAATACATACATAGCATTCAAACGCACTATAAATAGGACTTTATTTTGGTGCTTTTAACCGTTATAGTTTAATAATAATTCAATTTAAATAAATTAATACGAGGAAAAACTCTAGCCCAGCTAGATATTTTTTTATGATAAGATATTCAGGTCTTCATGTAATGGCTAAATATTAAACATCTAGTGCACAGCAAAGACTAATACAGAGTCTAGAGACAGGAAAGCTCTTATATACATCCCATAATCAAGTTTCACTAGTTGAAATGACCATCAACACAAACATAAAACTGTGTAAACAGCGGCCCTTGGTGGCAGCGTTTGGTTTCACACTAGGAGGAAGAGAGCCTGTGAAAGTTCACAAATCCCTTTAAATCCATTTACTCAAAATTCCCTTTGCAATTTAATGCAACTTGTGCTGGGCCAACTGCACAACAAAATGCAAAAATAGATATTTCAAAACTAAGCGGCTTTGCGAAACATTTCAATTTTAGATGTTTTTAGATCATCACAATCAACATCTGAATTTGCTGAAACACCACACATATATTGGCAGTTAAACTATCAAATCCCCTAAGCCCATGAACAGTAGAAGCGGTAATATGACATACATTTTGCATTACGCTTTTTTGGTGGCTTTGTGGAAAGTGCCACGAAGGTCCATTTCTATGGCAGACGGGGGAAAAAATATCTAATGAAATCTAGCACATCAATTAGGCTAGTAATCTATGCTTCTTAATATGACTCTTATAACATACAGAATTACATTTATAAATGTGTTTCACAGCAGGTAATGCTGGAAAACGGAAGCACATGGACAAGAGCCTAACCAAATCAACAGATTTTTTACGACTTCACAACAAAGAAAGTTAAAGCTTGGTGTTTGTTGAAATTTTACATTAAGTGTCACTGCTACAAATAATGACTTTGGTCAAATAAAACAGATATGTCATTTATTCATTTGTAAACCCGCCTTTCTATAGATTCAGACTGAGCAGAGACTGTGGCATTCAAGGCATCGCATGCACAGGTGCTTTCGGAAAGGAAACAGGACAGTGGTCAGAGAGGGAGACACTTGCATCAAAACAATGTACAGAGTCTGTTTTCATGTTACGGATTCCATTTAAAACTGTCAAAAGTTTGTTTTACAGCACTGTATAAATATTCAATGCAACTTCAAGGTTTTAGAATAAAAGCTTTGTGTCAGGGACAACAAACTTCACAAAATGATTGTTTGTCCAGTCACATTAGCCAAAAGTGGAATTACAGGCATACAGCCAATAAGGATAAAAAAATTAACTTAAATGATTTTAGCAAATGGCTGCAATATAACAAAGAGTGAAAAATTTAAGGGGGTCTGAATACTTTCCGTACCCACTGTATATTCAAGTTTGGGGTTAGTGACATTTTTATGTGAAATATGTTACATATTCTGATTTGCTGCTCAAGAAACATTTACTATTATTATCAGTGTTGAGAAAACTGTGATATATATATATATCTTACGGACCTTAAATGGTAGTGTATGTTGACCAGTAAAAAGTTGTAGTTGGGCAGCTGGAATGATATTTCTAGCACTGATATTGGTGCTCTGCAGTGTGATGTGCTACACATAATCTAAAACTATTTTAAACAACATTGTTTCTTAAAAATCATAATTGCATGCTGGTTTAAACTTATTGAGAGAATTGTGTCATTTTTAAATATTAATTTGCAGTACAACTGAAGTGAACAGGAAAAAAAAATCTAAAATTTGATATAATATATAATATATAATACAGTGGTTCTCAAGATTTTTGACTCCAAGACCCCCAAATATCCACAACAACTTAAGGCCCCATGACCTTTCCAGATGTTCATGATTGATCAAGGAAAATATTTTTTTTATATATATATTTACTACATTTTTATCTGATAAAATTATTTGAAATTTATACCCAAGGAGTTATAAAATTGTATTTACATTCATTTTCCACATCTAGAATCTACACTTTAAAATTAGGATTCCTAATATGCATGTTTTTGAAGACAGTGAAGACAGATATATATTTTTTCATTTTGGTTTATTTTAATGCTTGGTTTGTCTTGTTATAAATAATTTGTCTTGTTTTAATATTAAGCCATCTTGAGGCCCAGTTGGAATTCTTCTGAGGCCGCCTGATTGAGAACCACTGATATACATACACAAATTACATTTGAACCTAAAATCTTGATGCTGAAAAAAACAAAAGTGTTATTTGTCAACTACCCCTAGCCACTTTTTTAGTCAATGCAAAAATTACAGGCTGCTTGCCTTTTTTAAGTGTCAAATGACAGTTTTGAACTTTCAAAGTTTGACTTTAACATCTAAAGCATAGCCACCTTTAAAACAAGGCAATTCTACTAAAGATATCGTGAAACAGAAAGGGAACAAGTTTCCATGCAATTAAACAAATCCATTTACAGTACGTTCCAAAATTAAAGGGATAGTTCACTCAAAAATCTAAATTCTGCCATCATGTACTCACCCTCCACTTGTTCCAAACCTGTATGCGTTTATTTCTTCTGTTGAACACAAAAGAAGATGTTTTGAAGAATGTTTTTAACCAAACAGTTGACGGCGGTAGCCATTGACTTTCATAGTAACTTTTTTCCATACTGTGGAAGTCAATGGCTACCATCAACTGCTTGGTTCCCAACATTCTTCAAAATATCTTCTTTTACGCTCAATAAAATAAAGATAACTTGAGGTTTGGAACAACTTTAGGGTGAGTAAATGACAGACTTAATGGGTGAACTATCCCTTTAACTCTCCAACTTCAAATCCACAACCCCTTTAAAAACAAGGTGGTTCCACAAGCAGATGAGCCACCCACACCCGGCGCTATCACAGATACATGCGCACGGGGCCCCTCGGTTACATTTCACAAGCAGACAACACGATTTACAAGCACTAAAATAGGGCAACAAAAACGGAGTGCACAGATCAAAGGAGAGCGTTCAGTTTAAGGGCCGATGCTCACTACGCTTCTATAAACGCTAAAACGTGAAAACCCATGTCTGGCCCTTAATCTCTTAACAGCTAAAACAAGAGGAAAAACCCCTAAAAACATATCAAACCATAAAATAAGCTCCATGTTTGTGCGATTAGACGCAGGGAGCCAGTGGGACAAAAAGCAGCGAGGCAAACCATCTAATAAAGCCTCACTCCCAGAGGAGAGTTCAATGTAGGACTCTCTCTGCCTCCCCTCATTCCCGTTCTATTAATACACCCAAACAAAAGGAGCCAGTAATGAGGGAGCTTCAGGGAGAACAGTGATGGGGAAGAGGCCGAACGCAGCAGCTTTCAGCCACATGAAAGTGAGCCGAGCTCCTGCGGTTCTTATTGCTCTTGTCCTTTGCCCGGGTTCGAGTGGGCAGGAGCACCAGTTTATGTGTGTTTGAGTGTGTGCGTTCCAGCATGCATACCCGCCGCTGGGTCCCAATCCAGCCCTCGCCATTTAAAAGTTCAATGATGGGATGTCTCGTCTCGGTTAGTGCCCAGGAAGTGGAATGCATGATTTACTTAGAGACCAGAACCTTGCGTCTGTCCCTAAAAATGGCAGTTACGTTTGCCCTGATGAGGCACTGCTTATACTCACTATTTTCTAATGCATAAAGATCTTTCAGGATACGAACAGAAACATAAGAATGAAGAAAATAACTTTTGCATAGCAATGTAGAGTTCAAGTGCCTTTCAAATAGTTTTGTAGTGCTTGCAAGATATGAATGACACCATGTCAAACATCATAGCAAAATGCTTTGAATAATACAGATTGGTCGTTTAGGCCAAAGAGAAAATCATTCCTTTCAACTGTAAAAATGCCTCCACCAGCTAGAAAACACAAACACCGAGAACCACATATTCAGCCCAGCAGTGTTGTACACTCTTAAAATTAAAGGTTCTTTATTGGCATCAATGGTTCATTGAGGAACCTTTAACAACCATGGAACCTTTGCATTCTAAAATTCTTTATAGAGGAAAAAGGCTCTTCAGACTTGTTATTTTAGCAACTGTTCACTGAAAGGTTCTTTGGATAATCCAAAATGGTTCGTCTATGGCATTGCTGCCATAGAATGAAAAAAAAAAAAAAAAATTTTGGAATCCTTTTTATTTTCAAGAGTGTAGTACTCAAGTCCAGACAAGACTGGATTTGGACTCAAGAGTCCAGGCTGAGTCCAAATGCTCCTGAAAATATGGTAGACTCCGACTTGAGTTCTGCAACGCTGCACCTTAGTGTCACAAAACCACCAAGGCTTGTGAAACAGATAATGCTGAGAAGAAAATATGCAAGCACATCGTTTTTAACACCACAGACTCTGCCGCAGCACGTCTTAAAGCATAATTCATCTAACACAGGGCCAAAAACACAACATGCCACCATCAAACAGGAAACCACAGATGTCTTTTAGCTGGCGTATCACTTCATTTCAGGCTAAAATGCGGCCCTGCAGTCATGGTTATCTTCTGTAAGATAAGCGTGTCATTAGGCTTTGCAGACGCTTAAAGTCAGCATGAATCAAAACCCAATTTCTTCCTCTCATATGAGGCATTCTTGGATGCAGATTGGATCATTAAAAAAAGTAGGCAGCATTACATTGAATGTGAGCCAGATTGAATGCGAGTTTGCTAAAACTATGGCAAAAGAGCCATTTAGCTACAGGGTAGCGTTATCCAATAGCCCGAGAGGCCTTTGGTGTGTGCCAAGTTTACAAAATAATCTGGTGCATTCAAAATTTAAAAATTAGTCAAATTTGATTGCATGTTGAGTTTAAGCAGATTCAATCCCAGCTTAAACTTATACTCGGCCATAAAACCTTGAGTGACGAAGTCTCCGAGTAAAACAACATCCAAAGCAACAACTCAATTTCAGCGATAAACCAAAAAATGTCCATTGTCCACTGTCAATATTGTAGCAATGCACAAAGTAATGCTCACACAGAAGTCACTTTCAAACCAAGCAGCTTCTTGTTGGTCAATGTATCAAATTTGTGTGAAAAAACTGAACCTGATGCAAAATCTGCGTGGGGAAATCTTTCGCTCCTATGCAAAATTTCTAATTGTGCAGATTCCTATTGACATAACTAGATTTCGCCCACAAAAATTCTTAGAGCAAAGGTAAATGTGACCGCACCTTTAGCCAGTGGCTTTGTCTTCAATTCTTAAAAAATGAGTTCAAGTTTAAATGAACAAATAAATAACCTGAGGAAAGGATCTCAACAGAAAATTCAAATAACAGGTCAATATGAAACAAACCGTCTTTTTTACCTTGCAAAGGATAATTAACGAGTTTTGCAATGAAATGTTCACACGGAAACTATTACACCTAACTGTTGCTACTTCAGTAAAATCTTTTGGAAGAAGCCAAAGATTTAAGTTAGATATGTGAATCAATACCACAAAGCTCCCAGCACAAATGGAGCTGTCATTTTTACAAATTTGTTATATACTGAATTCTATTATATACCAAATTTGAGAGAAATCTGCATAAACAATAAATTTCCTCTTAAATAAATTATATTTATATTATTTTAAAATACATATCCCTTTCTTTTTTTGCCTGAAACAAAGTGCCTGGTCTGTCAAAACACTGCAGAAGCAGACTTTCCTTTTCTCCATCAGTGGAAGGATTTGTTGCTCCTCAAAGTGAAGTTCTCCCTCTTGTTTGTGACACTGGACTGGATGCAGTGAGTTTTAGCCATGCGGGACTTGAACCAGAAGTTCACTCAAGCTCTGTCTTCAATGCTCATGGTGTGCATCTATTGCTAGTGGTGGATTTGAGTTGGTCCCCGCATGCAAATTCTGGAGTTGTACACCTTGCCAGAGTGTGAGAAGAACGAATGGTGGGAGAATTACGTAACCTATCCTGTTGTTTGTTTCTCAGACAGGTTCACTCTGTAATGGTGAAGGCAGGCTGGGGCTCACCCTGGGAGGGCTCATCGTCAGGGCCCAGAGTGAAAGGTGTGCTCACGGAGGCCTGGTGGATAATGGCTGTCTCTCCGCCTGGTGGCGTCTTATCCTGAGACTGGGAGGAAGAGGTTGATGAGTGCGTGCTCTCGCTGGAGCTGCTGCGGGTGTCTGTGCTGGTGCTGGTCTTCTTCATCTTCCTGCGTTTGGCCAAAGGAGCCTTGTCAACCGTCTGGAGTCGGAAGCCTTCCCGCTTACACTTATTAAAGGCCTGAGGAAGACATAACAGTATTACACAATAAAACAAGATATACAAAATATTGGCGACCACATCAGTGTTTGCCAATATTACAGTTACAGAAAGCTTAATATATTATGCATAATAATAATAACAATAATAAATGTAATGTAAAATAAAATATTTTATTATTTTTTTCTCTAAATACTTGATTTATTTTCTTTTATTTAATGAAATATGACAATAGTACTTTTAATCAGCAATAACAACAACAACAACAAATCATGCAGCCATGTTATGTTGTAGTTTTTATTTTCTAGCATCCATCCTTCTATTTTTTTCACTTTCTTACATTGAAGGTGGCTTTGACACAGGTGTGCACTGATTTGGTAGAAGATCCCAGGATGTCAGGGGTCATAAGCGGGTTGGAGGAGAGCTGACTGTCATCCTGCAGCCAGGCATTATAGCGTAGGCCACACATTTTTATCCGTTTGTCAGGGTCCACCGTCAGCAGCTCTGAACCATGAGTAGGTCAGACACATTTTAGTTTTAACAAATGCATTCCCATTTAAAACACTGCAAAATGGTCTCTAAACGTCTTTAGCTGTGTCTCACCTTGTATCAGATCCTTAGCATGACTGGACACATTCCTCCAGGCTTCACCTTCGAAAGAGAAGTCTCCTTGTTTGATCTTCTTCATAATCTCTTCTGCACTGGTGTGCATTAGACTCTTCCCCTGGCACTGAAATGGGACCTGGCCAGATAGCATGGTGTACTACAACAAAACAAAGCACACAAGAGCACCTTAATGCAGGGTATCTCAAGGCTCTATCTTAGGACCGATTTATTTTCATCATATTTACTTCTAGGTTTCATAAAAAAAAAAACTGAAATTTACCTTCACTGCTATGCTAATGATACAGAGCTACCTTTTGATTTAAAGTCAGCATGAAATAAAAATTGGACAGTGCACATTGATAAACAATACTGTAAATATGCAAAAATTAGCCAAAGGATATTTTTCATCTGTAGTCCCTGGACAGAATGTTACAGTATCACCCTAGAAACAAAATATGAAATCTAAATTATACATCATTGTCATTTCTCAACCAACAGTATTCAACAATTTGTCTCCTCCGCATCACCCTGTAAACAGCGTATGCTGTTCTGACGCAGTGTGACGCAGCTGACACAGAACAGCATACGCTGTTTACAGCGTTTCTTCTTTTGCGCACAAAAAGTATTCTCGTAGCTTCGTATATCTGCGGTTGAACCACTGATGTCACATGGATTATTTTACCGATCTCCTTGCTACGTTTCTGGACTTGGGAACATTTCAGTTGTGTTGCTGTCTATGCAGGGTCAGACAGCTCTCAGATTCCATTCATTTTTGGGTTAACTAACCCTTTAATATGTGATTAACCCAGGCATGGGCAAACTCGGTCATGGAGGGCCACTGCCCTGCAGAGTTTAGCTCCAACCCTGATAAAACTCACCTGCTTGTGGCCTTCTAGTAATCCTGAAGACATTGATTAACTTGTTCAGGTGTGTATGAGCAGGGTTGAAGCTAAACTCTGCAGGACAGTGGCCTTCCAGGACCGAGTTTGTCCATGCCTGGATTAACCCCTTAAATTTGACAAGTATATTAAAGCTGTTTTGAAGAGTTGACTCTTCTAGCTTAGACCTTTTACCAAACTGAAATCTGTCCTTTATTGTCTTGAACAGGACAATCATTGAGCTTCTGACTGTTACCAGCAAGAGGGACCATATTTCTTCTATACTGGACAGAGTACACATTTTTGTTATGCTTTGAAAGCTGTAGATGTATTGGAACATTGTTACTCTGATCTCTGCAGTTTCCATCACACCTACAGGTCTCTTAAATATGCCAACTAGCTGCTCCTTACTCACTCGTGGTGCTTAATGCTGAGTTCATAAAATGGCCACAGTCCGTTGAGACCTCATCAATACGTTCAAACTGTGCCTTAAGACTTATTTGCCCTCACTGGACATTATGACAGTGTAACAGTCATTGTGTGCTGGACAGATGTAATGTGTGTTTTCCATTTGTCTGTGTTTGAGCACAACACACTTTTTTGTTGTTTTTAAATGTGTTATATCAATAAATTATAGATAAGAACACATATTATTGTTATGAAAATGAAATGGAGAAAAAGTGCACAGCTAAATAATCCACACAGCTCTTATCTTTCCCAGTACTGTGGTCTCTCTCCGTGTTGTGCAGAGCTCCAGGGTCTCTCAGCTCACAGCCTGTCAGAAATCATCACATCAAACTCTGCTGTTTTGTTCACCCCCCAGCCAGGTCCTGCTCCCCAATACAGAGTGAGCTAGAAACGGCCCTACATAAATAACTCAGCTATGGACATCTCCCCAGGCTCCACCTCGCTATCTCCACTCATCTTTCTCTCAATGAAGTCCTGGCTGGAAAAAATTCTGCTTAAGGGTAGTCGCGAGGACTCCAAAAAGCAATGCTAAGCTGTTTTGGAAAGGCTTGATAGTTCGTTTATTTTGGTTGGTGTTCAAGTGAATAAGTGTCAGAAACAGCAAGACATGGATTCATATCCAAAAGGAGTAAATAATCTACATGAAGAAGGATAAAAGCTTCTGTATGGATACAAACCAGAATCTCATATTTGCAGAAATATTTGGAGAAAGCACTCATACATTCATACAAAACGCACCATTCAGTGTTTTATTTCCATTAAAAAAAGCCTGAAAAATGAGATATTTCAGTGTGACAAAGGTGCACTTGCCCCATTCTCTCCTCCATAAAATCAGTTGAACACAACTGCTGTTTCAAACCCTAGTGGGCATCCCTGCATATTAGTGGTCGACCGATATGGATTTTTATTTTATGGCTGATGCTGTTATCTGGTTGGGTGGCCAATGGCCGATATAAAACCAATATACATTATATGATATCACACTATTTAATTTACAGATAGTAAATAAATTACTAAGTAAATTAATTTATATTTATTTGACATAATATTTACAAACAGAAACAAATATTTGAAAATTAATCAAATAAATCTGAACTTGATAAAAATACATTTTTAAAATGACCAGATTTATACTTTAGATAGCAATTTTCATCAATTTGTAATCCTATAAATCTGTAAAAAATTAATAGGACAACAGGATTACAGAATCAAGAAGTTGCTATCTCTCTAAAAGTATTAATCTGTTAATTAAAGATGAAGAATGGGCGCTCCTGTGAGTCTGCAATCAGGCACTCTTGGTGATGTCAAAGTAAAAATCCCAATTCCTTACTGGCCAAAAAAAAAAAAAACGTATCTAATTCTGATAATTAAAAAATGCAAACATATATCGGTCACCACTATTGCTGAGAGCTAACTAAAATATGACCTCATCAACAATCATTTGTAAAGTTCTTCATAGGAAGCAACTTTAAGTCACTCACACTCATTTAGCACTCGCCAGCCATCTTGGTAATGCATAAATATGTGCAATCTTGAAAAAATTAAAAAAAATTACACTTCCTAGTACACATCCCTTACGAAAAAGAAGTTTATTCAAGTGTGCTATTAGTATACTTCTTTTAAACTAAAAATAGGAAAGTATACTATATATATATGTATATATATATATATATATATCTTAAAAAAATCTCTTAATTTGTGTTCCGAAGATGAACAAAGGTCTTACGGGTTTGGAACGACATGAGGGTAAGTAATTAAAAAAATAACCTGCTGCAGTAAGATATTATTTTTAGTAGGCTAAATTGCTTATTTTGTATCTTTTTTCTATAGTATTTGTCCTATTGTTTGTAATTTGTTTGTGCACAGTTGTAACTGTTGTTTGTTGACAGTGAAACTGCTCTGAAAGAACCGATTAAGGGATTGAGCGACATTTTGGATGCACCAACAGGGGCCCCCTCACAAAATTTTGCCTTGGGCCCCCAGAACTTTATTACCAGCCCTGTGCATAACCCTAAATATAAAATTAGGGAGCACAAGGAAACACGCTATTTGCAAGAATAACCACATGGAACAGTATATGATCGCAATTACACCGATAGATAATCTATTATGAAGTGCAAAGCCTTCTATCCTGGCACAGATGTACATTTAAAGACAGAAAGTCAGAGGGAATTATGCCTTTGAATTCAGAAGGAGCTGGAAAAATCACTTGGAAAAGGTTCAGATTTAAGATGATTTTATAAATGGGATTCAGTCACATTATAAGCTGAATGAGTGTGAATAAGTGAACAGCAGAACAAGTGTTTGTGCCGTATGTGGGTGGGATGAGATAGAAAAGAGTGTACAAGTGTGTGTGTGTGTGTTTGTGTGTGTGTGTGTGTGCACAAAAGAAGAAAGAGAGGCAAATGAAAAAGAGCAAGCTAATATCTCTCATTATCTCTGGTATAGAGGAACAAAGACCCTGACCGGGCAGGGCAGCTCTGCTTTTCATCTGGGGCATGGCAGTGGTTACAGCGGGTGGGGGTTGATAACCTCCAATTGGCAAGTGGACACATACACACTTTTACAGATCTGAGGTGCCCAACTGACTCAAGCTTATCATAATGAACAATGAATAGGACGATGGATCAGGATGTCTGGCACACACTGAAATATACATACACACACAAACACGAATAACATGTATATACTACCGTTCAACAATTTGGGTTCAGTAAGATTTTTTTAAAGAAATTAATACTTTTATTCAGCAAAAATGCACCAGAAATAAATTTTTAATGTAACAAAATATTTCCATTTTAAATAAATGCTGTTCTTTTAAAACTTCTATTCTTCAATGAAGCCTGAAAAAATTCTATCATGCTTTCCAGAAAAATATTAAGCACAGGGCTCCAGACTGCGACAAAAACAAAAACGCATTTGCAACCAAAAATATTAATTTCAGAGTGACCTTACTACATAAAGTATACTTAAAAATATACTTGAACTTTACTTAAGTATACTTACTAAAATAAACTTGAAGTATACTACTTTTTGGTAAGGGATACCTTACATACTGTAGGTATTACGTGCAGTATGAACACTGGCCTTACCAAAATGACTCCTAAACTCCAGAGGTCGCAGGACTCATCATAACCATTGTATTTGAGGATTTCCGGTGCAGCGTACTGAAGAGTGAAACAGGGGGTCTTCAGGAGCTGATTGTCAGGAGGTTTGAGCCGTGCAAAGCCAAAGTCAATAACTTTTATTTCCGAATTCTCAGTGTCGTCAGTGAATAGCAAATTCTATAAAGAGAACAGAGATTGAAGAAAAGTCCATTAGACAGTCTGACAAATAAACCAATAAATCCTCATTAGTTTTCCAACACAAATATTTACTAATTCACTGTTCGCCAAATTGAAACAAGCATTATTGAGGGGCATAAACTTAACAAGGCAGATTTTTCTTGAGTAAGTTTCCTTTTAATTAAGCAAGACTTGTCAACCCTAAGGCCTAACTACTATGTAAAGTTCTGCCCAACCTACACTTTGGGGCCCCTCGGCCTGGAGTGCTGTGACATGTGGGTTGTACATTTGAGATAATGACAGTGGATGTGTTGTGTTGTGGCATGCTGTACCTCAGGTTTGAGGTCCCTGTGCACCACACCAACGTCATGCATGTAACTGACGGCAGACACCAGTCTGCGCATGATGCGGCTGGCCTCCGTCTCACTGAAGTGCTGCTTCCTTCTGATCCTCTCCAGCAGCTCTCCACCTTGCAGGAGCTCCAGAACAAGATATGTGTGTAGCTATACAAACACACAAACATAAATTCACCATATTAGAGAGCATTGTTATTTTTGTATCATTGATATACTATTATAGGTTTGTTAAAGGGATAGTGCACCCAAAAATTTTAATTCTGTTTTTAATTACTCACCCTCATGTCGTTCCAAACCCGTAAGACCTTCCTTCATCTTCGGAACACAAATGAAGATATTACTGATGAAATCCGAGAGCTTTCTGACCCTCCATAGACCACAATGCAACACAGAGTGACGTTTTTGCTGAGGTCGCCACTGGCGACTATAGAAATGTACATGTTATGATAAAAAAATTAGCATGTAATGAAAGCGATCACATCTTTTGTTATGTTGACGTAATAAACTGAGACGATGCGCATTAAAGTTTTAGTGGAAAAAAGACTTTCAAACGGTCTTCATCTCTGCCGAGCAGCAGTGCTGACGGCACACCTGCTGAAAGCAGCTTCAGTTGTGCAGCATGAGAGAGCGGAGACGCACGAAATAAAAGTGCAGAAAATCAGTGTCTAATTCATGCGCAACTTGAACAAACTACAACAGGTAAAGCTGTCAGCTGTGTGGACATTAACAATATATAGTTAACAATTCATTTATAATCGATACTTCTTGTTATAAAGATCTTGCTGTGTTCTTCTGTTAATGCGTGAACTTATTTGCAGCACACTTGCGGTCAGTTAATCGCAATAAGCTGTGAGCTTTGTTACATTTATTAAACAAAGTATCAGCTTTAGAAATTCTGCCAAATTCATAACGAAATTCGAATAATAAATAATGTTTCGTGCCCTTTAAAGGAACACGCCTCTATTTTTGAAAATAGGCTCACTATGCTAAGCTGTAGCTAAAAGTGCTACCGCCAGACCCGGAGATCGGCTGAATAGATTTGAAAACGGTAAAACTCAACTGTTTTACTCTAGGGGAGTTGGAAAATGAGCCTATTTTCAAAAATAGTGGCGTGTTCCTTTAATGTGGCATGAGTGATCGCTTTAGCGCCTCAGTTCAAGCGGCACATCATATCTTTCTATTTACTATAATATGAAATAAACATGAATGGACCTCAAAAGGTATATTTATAAGATATAGTACATCTTACTGAAATGTCTCATGTAATCGCTCATTCAGTGTTTCAAACTGCGGAAAACGCATAAAGCTTGTAAACAATGCGACATAATCATTTACCTCAGAATAACTGCAAGCTCATCAGTCAGCTAGAAAAAAATAACTATAAATAGGAGCATTTTGCTAAATTTATGCACTTATATTCATAGTTTTACTTAACCTGTTGTCTACATGATAAGAACAAATGCAAGGAGCTAAAGGTAAAATTCAACACCTCCTAAACAATTCTTTGCGACTATATATAGTTCTCAAGTTGGAAAGACGTTTAGTTCCCACTTTAAGTGAACCTTAGTTCCCAGGACATCTACAAGATGGATTAAATTACTGATAAAGAAAAGAAAAGAGGAGACATAAACACATGACAGCAGGGTGCAATTTGTGAGCAAACCAGAGGGGGGGATGTTTTGAAAAAATAAAAAATCTTTTTTTTCCCCCCCTTGAAAATATATTACAAATCACAGTGGAGCTTCGATATTTGACAACTATTTATGATAATACTTGGTTAAAATGACACTAATAGTTCTTATTTCTGCCAGGAATGCAAAATCAATCGTGAGTTAATTATATTTTGAATAGAACGACACAAACCTGTACATATTCAATCGCGTTTGCTTCCATTTATTTTTGATCAGTGCTACACAACATACAAACTTTTACTCCAAATGTGCGCACATTATGCATTCACACGTTTACCTCATATTTCTTTAAATAGAATAGAATAGAACCATAATTTCTAAATGACTCGCAGAAAGACGATTCTCTTCTGATCCATCTGTCAATATTGCGTGATCATAATTACATTACGGTGATTTTAAACTTCTGCGTTCTGTCTCATAATAGCTACATTTATGTATCAGTTTATTAATTACAATAAATGCATTAGGTCACAGTAGAGAGTTTTGAGCAAAAACATTGCATACTGTCACGCGCGCTGACTTTCTGAAGAGCCCTGCATGGATTAAGGTGCGTGAACCAGGATCACAAAACCCAGGCGGTCTCGATTAAGCGGGAACACTGACAGTCAAAGTACATTTCTGATTTTTTTTGTTGTTTGTATTGTCATGTTGCAGTGTTTTATTTAATAAAAAATATTTGTATTTTTGGTATTTTATGTGCTCTGTTGGTAGTTGGTGGGATAGCATCACCCTGGGGATATTTTTTTTATCCCCACCGGGTCTGATGCATGACAGTATGACTGAAGTGTTAAAGTGTTAAAAAAAACAATAAAACACGTTTATTCTGTGGTACCTAAAAAAATTATTTGGCACCTAATTTTGTTTCTTATAGGAGCCAATGGCTCCTTAATTTATTTTTTTGTATGGAGCCCTGAAGCAGCACAACTGTTTTCAACATTAATAACAAATGTTTCTTGAGCAATACATCAGCAAATTAGACTGATTTCTGAAGGATCACGTGACATTGAAAACTGGTGTAATGGCTGCTGAAAATTCAGCTTTGTCATTAAAGGAATTTATTACATTTGTAAATATTAATATAGAAAACATTTTATATTGTAATGATATTTCACAATATTACACTTTTATTGCATTTTTGATAACATAAATGCAGCCTTGGTGAAAATAAGACACTTTTTTCAAGAACACTTAAAAAAAAAATCTTACCAACCCCAAAGTTCTGAACAGTAGTGTGTATTTAAAAAAAATAAAAGAAAACAAAATCACTTTGTAAACATGACTGTCACACCGACTGCTGCAAGTATGATGAAGGCACGATGAAGATAATAGAAATAAATCATTTTAATAGATAATCCACAAGATGAAGAAGTTCTCACACAGGGTAACATCAAACAACATCGGACAACATAAGGAACAGAACGGGGAGTACTTATATTAACTCAAACAAGGGACTAATGACTAGATTAACAGAACATCTAATAAAAAGTTTACGAAAAAATAAATAAATAAAAAATAGCTGGCGAAGAGTTTGGCAGAAAGTTACATTTGTAGACATTTTCAATACAGCACACTAGTGTTAATCAAAATCCTGCATCGTCAACAGTAGATGGCGCTGGTTCACTTTTTAAAAAAATATATCACACTTCGAGAAACGGTATCAAAAAAATATTTATAGTTCTAAAAGTTATTTATGGTTGTGTTACAGTTGGAGAAAAATCTTACACTCAACCCTGGGCTTGTTTATTTTTTGATAATGCTTTAAAGCAATGTTTCTCAAATTTGAACAAAACAGAACACTTAGGCTACGTCCACACGAAGCCAGAGCTTTCCCTATCTGATCTTTTTTTCCCTCTCGTCTCAAGAAATATCTGCATCCACACGAAACCACAAAACCGACACAAAACGATGTAGTATACATGCCAGACCAATATGTGGCGCTGTAATTCTGCCACAGAGATACACTAAAAACGGAGAACAAGACTTGGACTATGCGCATAAACCTTGCGCGCGGTATACAAACGAACATGGAACAATACATTTATTAATCCGTGTTAATGATGGTTAATAAAAAGACAACCGTTCAGTGTTTGTTCATGTTTTTGTTGCTGTTACGTGACGTAGCGGTGTCTGACTAGGGGCGAGACGTGGGCTGATGACGTCATTGTTTCAGAAAATATACGGATTCGCTGTCCACACGAAAACGCAAGGGCGGCGTTTTCAGATTTATCCACTCTGGTACCCGGTTTAAAAAATATCGGTTTCACTCTCCCAAAATGCCGGATCCGTGTGGACGAAACGCCTATACGATACAAAATTTATGCGTATACAGCTAAACGCGTCTCCGTGTGGACGGGGCCTAAAAGTCCATGGTGGTGACAATGACATGACATGACATACACAGTACATTTGGATATGTAATGTAATTTACAAATGAACAGAATATTTTGGGGGAAATAATTTAGGGTGGCATTTAACATTACCCATTGGGATTTTACTAGGGATGGGTCACGATTTTCGAATATTCGATTAGTTGATTTAATAATAGATTATCGAATAGGCTATGCGATTTTTTTTAGACAATAATTCTCCATGTTTTCGGTGCTGATGTGCTGATGACACGTTCATGTAAGCAGAGGGTGGCGCACCTAAAAGCTGTCAAAGACAACAGAAGAACAACAACATTGTCTCACGCGCATATTGTAGATTTGCGTCAGGATTTAACCACCAAATCTTTTTCTCCAGCGGCGGATTTCCTTAATCTAGCACTAGCAGCAGCCCACCTGTGACAAAACGCGCTTGGGCCGAAGGTAAATACACACAACTACAACGAGTGTGGACCTCAGATTTCAGCCGAGATCGGTCCATGGAGAAAAAGCCATCTGACATCCAGAAGTGTTTTGAAGCATCGGCACGGCTCTGGCCCATTATTTTCTCACAGATGCCGAGACAGTGCCGCATTTCAGCCGGAATCGGCCCGAATGTGCTTGCTATCTGTTTGTTCTCTGCGGCCGGACTAAAATTGTGAACAGATTGCGCTCCCGTCTTCATCCCGAACATGTGGACATGCTCAGTTTTTTAATAAAAATATAAGATAGGTTATTGTTATGAAGACAGACGTTAAAATTAATGTTCACATAAGTGCCGTCATTCAGGGTGTTCACAATATGCTTTAACGCGTTTAGACCTATAAAGTCATTATGACTTGAGGTGATATTCATGGATTAATTAATTAAACTTTTGATTTTCGTTTTAAAATTACTATTAATGCTCATTTTTTAAATGGAAATGTCCTAGCCTTATGAGCAGTTTATGCTAATCGACGGACTGTTATATTATTAAGTGCCGTCATTCGGTTATATTATTTTAATGTTTCAGCATGTTATAATCAATATATGGCTTGAGTTTAGATAGCCTATTCCCTAATGAATTGAACAGTTTGTTAACATACAGACTGAAAGCGTGAATGATATCTTTCCCTTTTATGGGTGTGTAGCCTATGAGTGCGTACATGCGGGGGAGGGGTGCGATTTTCGAATAATACCCAGCGATTTTCGAATAGTATTTTTGCTTGAAATGCCCATCCCTAGATTTTACAGAATCGACAGGAAGTTGACGTTACTGATTAACAGTGTTGGGGAAAGTTACTTTTAAAAGTAATGTATTACAATATTGCGTTACTCCATAAAAAAGTAACTAATTACGTTACTTAGTTACTTTTTATGGAAAGTAATGCGTTACGTTACTTTTGCGTTACTTTTTAAATCTGGACAGGGCTTGCTTGTTTGTTTTTAAAATAAAAAAGTTCTATTTTTGGCAAATATAAAAGCCTTTTCACACCAAAAGTGAAATGAATAAGCCTCAGGTTGAAGGGAAAGTAAATTTACGTCCGTACAGTAGAATGCAGAAGAAGAAATTTCAACACACTTTAGCAATAAAAAAAGACACACAAATGTTTGTCTAGAGTCATTTTTGCTTAGTATGGTTGAACTGGATCATCGAAGGTCAGAAGCAAAGACATTGGTTAATAGAATGGGATTAAATACATAAAGGATATTTGTGTTGTTTAACATTTAATTATGGCAGGTTTGCGTCATATTCTGTGTTGCATTATTTTTATTCGTTTTGAGGAATGCTGAATCGTTTTTTTTTTTGTGAGTGATTTGAATTAATGCAGATTCATATTTATTTTAGAACTACAGTAACATCTTCTGTTTTCTCAACATGGGGACAGGAGAGCTGTCAATTAATACATTGAAAAAAAAAAGTAACTTGCGTTAATTATTTGAAAAAGTAACTCAGATATTCTCTTGTAAATTAAAAAGTAATGCGTTACTTTACTAGTTACTTGAAAAAAGTAATATGATTACGTAACTCGCGTTACTTGTAATGCGTTACCCCCAACACTGCTGATTAATACTAATTCTTTTTCTGCCCAGAAAAATTATTTTATTTTTATGAAATATCATACTTTTCGTAATTCTAAAACAACGTTTATTACATTGCTTATTGTACAAGCTGTCATAGGTTCGTAATCTAGGTTTTTTAGTTTGTTTTTAGTCTCCCATCGACTTACATCGGCAAAGCAAATCTGATGCACTTCTATTTTTTTCTGCCCTGCGGAATTAAATCTGGGGCAGGTACGAGGACAAAGAGAGTGCAAACTTATTCAGGCTAGCCCAGTTCATTGAGAGAATGAGGCATTGAATTGCACATGAGCTCTAGGTTTCAGTCTTAAACACTGTCTTACCTGGTCATGGTAGATCTCATGTAGCTTGACTATGTTGGGATGTCCATCACACAGTTTGAGAGCAGCGATCTCTTTCTGTGTTTGTGCCTCCATTCTGCAGAACAATAAAATACAAATTACTTCCATGACTATTAGCCTATATAATTCAACTGAACTTTAAATACATCAGAAAGACTCTGTTAGCAGGCTGCATAGCTGGTACCTTTTACTGACAATCTTTACAGCGTATTTCTGTCCAGTCTTTTTGTGAGTGCACTGTCTGCAGATGGAGAAGCTTCCCTCTCCCAGAGCGCTCTCCCTCAGGTCCATCTCATAGTTCATGTAGAACGGAGAGTCCTACGGTCAGTTTGTCAGAAGTAAAGGTCAGGAAAAATCCACTTACAATGATAATCAAGGTATCTTGTACCAAAACCATTGTAATATACTTTCACATGACCCTCTATCTGACACTTAGAATTAAACGGGTTGTTTACCATACCTTTAACATTTTTATATGTAAATGAGCCCTGTTTTGACTGGCTAGCCTGTATATATGGGTGGATTTCAAACTAACATTTATCAAGTTCATGATTAATGTGTAACTGTTGCAAATGTAGAAGGTCATATCTTAATGTGCTTGTGGTTCAATGATTTCTGAATTACCCGTTTTTGCGGATTTATTTTGATAAATGGTCTGGGTGGACTGTGAAGGGATCTTTGCTTATAAATGGTCTGGGTGGACTGTGAAGGGAGCTTTGCTTATAAATGTTGGAGAATGTCTGCATAGTACATCAAAAATCATTTTTTAGAAAAGCAAGGATAATCCTGCTGCTCTTGATCATTCCTGACAGTTCTGGAGAAGGATATAAAATAGGGTATAAAATGTCAGGATTTTACATTTTGTGCTATTTTAATTACTGGTCTACTGTACATACACACAAGAAATGAATGCTGTTGGCTTTTTTAGTGTATCACACCCATGAACACAATGTTTTAAAGACATTTTCAAATGTGATCGTCAGTGTATTGAGCATATACATTAGCAACATTTTATGAGAGTTAATGCACATTTATGCACCACTTCTGCTAAATACCACTGCACTCATCTAGCTGTTTTTAAAGCAAGAACTGTGTGAAAGCCCCTCAAAATGTTTGCCACTCAAGAGTGAAGCTGTCATTGCAATATTTGCATAGTGAATTGTAGTAGGACTTTTGTTCTCATGTCAATTTATTCTTCTCTTATGCACATTATCAGTTTCTCTCTCTTACACTCTAACGTCATCATTTAATTTACCAAAAACTAGAAATCAACCAAAACTGTTTTAACAACCAATACTGATTATTATTATGGTATAATTGTATAATCAATATGCATAATATGCATTCAATAACCATTCCTGTAGCTCTACCAGTAGAGCATGGCACCAGCTTTGGAAAAAAGCGTCTGCCAAACGCATAAATATGTATAACCGATAATAATTTATTTCTATATTATATAATAATAGAAAGTGTAATTATTTATGCAAGCAATTGAGTTACTAAGTTAAGTTCAGTTATTGTAACTGTGAACTAGTGGTCGACCGATATATCGTCAAGGCCGATATATCGGCCGATATTTGGCATTTTTTAAATATCGGCATCGGCCGATAAGTTTTCCTGTTTGGCCGATGCGTTCGAGGCGGGACTTTTATTTTGACGTCGAGCACACAGACGTCAAATTTTGAGCACACAGTGCTTACATTCTCCCTCTTGTTCGTTGTTGTCCTTCAGTTCTGTCTAATATGGATTATCTAATACGTCTGTCTAATAATCAGATAGAACGGTTAAACAAAGGAATTAAAATTTATACAAAAAGTATTATAACAATTGCTTTTATATTATTAGTAATAGAAAGGCAAACATTATAATACTTTCTTGTTTGCCGTCAGCATTCAGCAAATACACATTTATATCATTTAAACAAATCTTTGAATGTCTAATAAACATCTAATTTCAAAAACCTTGCAAACTTAGTCAGATCCAGTTGTGAGATCTTGTGAAGTGTGCATTTGTATCCTGCATGATCGCGTGTTCTCTGCGTGACGGTCGATCCGTGAGAATTGAATGTGGACAGGAGGAGAGTTCAGCTTCACTGGAGACGTGCGATCGACAAACTTTAAACTCATGATTTTAAATTATGCTGCGCTTTATGCATTTGCCCACTGTCATATTCATGTCATTTTCACTGTGTGCTGTATGTAAAATGAGTGTTACCTTGGCTTTATTTGAAAAAAATATGATTAATGCACACAAACTTCCCAGAATACTGAGTGCCCTGTTGGTTACAGTGTTTACTTCCTTTTTAATTATATTTTTATTAAATATTTATTTGTGAAAAATACTTTGTCATCTAAAGTCATATATCGGCTTTATATCGGCCATCCTGCTTTCCAAGATATCGGCATCGGCTGTCAAAAAAACAATATCGATCGACCACTACTGTGAACTGTGTTGTTATGTTGATCACAGTGGCACTGTGGCACTATTACAGTAGGTGCTATTTTACTTTTTTTTACTTAAACTTAAGATGGTGTAAAACCGATAACTGTGAAAAAGTGTAAATATTGTTAAAAAAATTATTAAAAGCAGTTTATTGGTCTATCGCTACCTAAAGCTAATTTGCTGCCTTAACAAGCACTAATATTTCTTTCAATGTTTTTGCAAAAATAATGACTGTTTTCAAACAGGTTTCCTGATTTTTCCATTGGTTGCATTGGACTTATAGAGAAATGCTTACACTTTTCAGTCAAATCAACATACAAATGTCTTACTTACAGTTGTACCTCACATTAAACTGGGATGGGAGAAAGTATATTAACATTGAAAAAAATGACACACCTCAGCTTTAAATGTTGTAACGTTTTTACAAAGCAGCGATATGCAGACTGACCTTCATCATAGCACTACGGGCAACAGCTGCGGAGCCCGGCCTCTCTGACCCGCCGCACAGCTTAGCCGGGTCGTCCATTACCGCATTCCTCTTAAACAGGATGGAGGGAGCCATGAAGGAATAGCCCTGCAGATACAAACAGCTATAAACACACTCACTAACAGAAGAGGGAACTAATGCAGAGGAAGTTTCAGGGTCACTGACAGAACTCAAACACCAAGGCCTTTTGCAATTCTGCAAATCCTTCATGCTAAGGGACTCCAGTCACATTGTTTGCGACAACTGCATCATGTGCGCCCATCTAAATAAAGCCTCCGACAGCCCATGTCCCACTTACACGGCCAGACTGCAGCTGTGTGCTACATGGGCGGAGGAGTGGCTGGCTGGATGAGAGGACGGCTGGACGGAAGGATGAGGAGATGAATGGTTGAAATGCTTTTAATTGCTAAGCCAAGGTATTTGATTGCCCTGCTTTTCAAATGATCACAGTCCTCTAATGCAGCTTAATTTCAGTTTGTGAGGAGTTTGACGGGTGGCTGGGTTTATATGCTGCTATGCATGTGTGTGTGCGGTGGAGCACTTCGAAAGTTATCATTACAGACATCGCTGCAATTGTACCGCCCGAGAATTACGAAGGATCAAAATTCCAGCGCACATGAAAGGCGAACACTCAGAAAAGCCTAGATGAAGTTGGTAATCAAAGGTTGAAGGAGTAATTGAGCCAGACATGGTTGTTCTCACAGACGCCGACCTTTTATTCCATGACAGAGCCGTTTAATGGCGGCATTGATCCTTTAGACTGAAGGATTCAGCAGGCAATCATAGACACCATCTCTTTTGCAGCCTCCCATTTCAGCTGGCATCATGCTATAGGCAACGTTATGGATCAAGACACATCAAAAATAGTCATTCACATCTGATGCTTGAATCCATCTCCATATCACCATAATTACATCTCCAAACAGCTCTCTAATTCATCTGAATACCAACATAGACAGCCGGGCTCACATTGCGCAAGTGATCATTATAAAGGCTGACTTGCCCATATCCACTTCAGTACTTCCTGCTCACTAATAATGGAGGGCTAACTGAACAATTATATCCTAACGCAACATCAAATGTCCACTCATGTGCAGAAATTCATTCTTAGTCATAAATAAATGCTCAGTGCAAACAAATAATGCACAGGGGTAGGATGACATTAATGATGATGATGATGATAATAATAATAATAATAATAAAATATTAACAAATGTTTAAATTATCTTTTGGATCCACTTTAGTCCACTTTTCATTCACATTGATGTTTTTGGAACCCAGTCAATATGAACACTGATGAGGATTACTGTATTTTAATTACTGTTGCTGAATATTAGAATTATTGTGCAATAGTAATACAATGGAGTCTTAAATTCCTCACTTTCACATATCATGTTAGGCGGTCTGACGTGCAAATGACCATAAATATCTGCTATTACACAAATATTATAATACATTAAAATGAGTTTTAATTCCACTACCTGGAAGATGCGGTCACAGTTGTTTGGAAGTGCCGCTGGGGAGTATGTCGGGTCCATCTCTGTAAACTCATCTGCAAAGTTGCTAACATCCAGCTCATCACGAATTACAGGCTTAAATGGAGCCGGAACCTTCTTAGCAGCTAGATCCTCCCAGTTCATTTTCTAAATCAACGATAGTCAAACATTTGAGATGTTGGTCCTTCAAAGCTTGAATGGATCTGAATTAACTTTAACAAGCCAAAGAAATGACGAGGGAAAAAGTTATTCTTCTCTACTAAAATTCCCTTTTTGGGGAAAAAGTCAATTATTCATTTTTGCCTTGCCTGGTAAAATGGATGGCTTTTCACATTCTGGGCCCCTGAGGGCCCTGAGCCCAGCCTCTTCTTTGGGTCTTTATTTAGTAATCGCTGGATAATGTCTTTGGCCAGAGGCCCCAAGTCTTTGGGGAATGGAGGATCCTTTTTCATAATTCTCCTATTGGGCAAAGAGAGAGAATGAATGAATAAAGAAAACCAAGTGCAGCTTTAAGAAGGTAATTTAATGCTTTTTTGTCAACATGCTGATGCAATCAAACAGTCAACTCTTGATTTCAAAACAACACGGACTTCTAGAGAATTAAAAGAGAACTGGCGTTTAACCACATAGAGAATTAGGGTTGGGAACTGAGAACCAGTTATTATTCAGTTCCATTACAAAAATAAAAATAAGAATTCAAAAAAATTAGATTTTTGAGTTTTCAGATCTGTTCAAGTCTGATTCCTGAACAAATGACTCCTATGATCCATCCAATTTCATCATGTCCGATTCAAAATGAACCCCGAAAAAAATATTCTTGTTATGTGTATGTAAGGCTCATGATACTAAAGTTGACTGATCATAACTGTTCATATGATGATGTGATACACATGATGATTTTTGTTGTATCTTAATAAATAGCATTTTATAAAAAATAATTTCAATAAAGAACTTAAAAGGTCTCAAAAAGTCTACGCAAAGATGAAAACCCTGTACTCCCTCTCATGTCGTTCCAAACTTGTATGCATTTCTTTCTTCTCCTCAACACAAAAGAAGATATTTTAAAGAATGTTGATAACCAAAGAGTTTTGGTACCCAATGACTTCCTTTCCATACAACAAAATTCAATAGGAACTGAAACCGTACAGCTACCAACATTCTTCAAAGTATGTTCTGTTGTCTTACACAGAAGAAAGAAAGTCATACAGGTTTGGAACAACATGAGGGCTAGTAAAGGATGGCAGAATTTTCATTTTTGGGTGAACAATCCTTTTAAAGAATCATTAATGGAACCAGAGATGCTAAGAGGAATAACAATCAGAACCAGAATTGTTAAATTCCTTACTCCCGTCCCTCCAGAGAATACAGCTCTGAGTATGTGTGTGTGTGTGTGTGTGTATGCGCTGGTCTTACTCGGCAATGTCAGAATGAGAGTTCTCATCGCCATCGACTGTGAAAGGAGAGCCTCCGGTCAACAGCTCATACATCAGAACTCCCATGCTCCACCAGTCCACCGCCTACGGGAGCACAACACAAGGGTTATAGTCCCAAAAGCACATTCAAATGTATGCTGAATCATGTAAAAATTACATATATACCCTTTAAAAATATAAAATTACTAATACATGTGTAATTAAACAGCACTTAAAATATGGTGAATGGGCAGATGAGAGGTTCACTTTACCTTGTCATGTCCCGACTCTCCTCCTGCTACAATCTCAGGGGCCATGTATTCAATAGTGCCACAGATGGAATAAGCTCTCTCTACCTACAAGACCAAAGCACTTATTATATTGTTTGTAAAAACCTGTATCTCCCTTGCTTGCAAAGCTTTTAAGTTTCTTCTACAGTTTCAGCTTTCACAATTGTCTTAGTAGCATTCAGAATTTCTTTTCTTTCGGAATCTCTTTCTTTTCATAAATAATAATGTGAATGTGCGGTTTAGGGCTGGGTATTAGCAATTACCTCATGATACACTGCACATCAAATAAAAGTCACGATTCAATGCATCATGAATCCAAAGTTGTTTACTCAACCCAAAATTTCCATTAATCTACCATATGCCAGTTATCTTATACTACCAACAGTGGCAGCATCTACACAGAATGTTAACTAACAATGGACCAATCAGCTTTGAGTTCAAGGCAAATCTTACACCGTAAAAAAAAAGTGAATTTCTTTGTTTACTAACATTGGTATATATATATATATATATATATATATATATATATATATATATAAAATGAGGTTACATTTGGTCAGACAAAAATCATGATTCAAACTCGTAAGCCAGAGACCAGAAACATAATGAGCTGGCTTTTCACTAATGGTCAAAAAAATATTTAAATATATTCACTACTGTTCAAAGGTTTGGGGTTGGTAAGATTTTTGGTAACACTTTACAATAAGGTTCAATTAGTTAATGTTAGGTAATGTATTAACTAACATGAATGAACAATACATTTATTACAGTATTTATTAATCTTTGTTAATGTTAGTTAATGAAAATACAGCTGTTCATTGTTAGTTAATGTTAATTCGCAGTGCATTAACTAATGTTAACAAGCACAACTTTTGATTTTAATAATGCATTAGTAAATGTTAAAATTAACATGAACTAAGATTATTGAATGCTGTAGAAGTATTGTTCATTCTTAGTTCATGTTAACTAAAGTAGTTAAATAATGTTAACTAATTAATCTTACTGTAGTGTTACTAGATTTTTTCAAAATGTTTTTGAAAAGAAGTCTTATGCTCGACAAATCTGCATTTATTTAGAGTAAAAACATTAATATTGTGAAATATTATTACAATTTAAACCAGTTTTCTGTTTTCATATATTTTTAAATATACTATAACACATTTCCTGTGATGGCAAAGCTGAATTTTCAGCATCATTCAGTGCCATACGACCCTTCAGAAATCATTCTAATATGCTGATTTGCTGCTTAATTGTCTTTAACCGTCACTTTTGATACATTTCATGCATCCTTGCTAAATAAAAGTATTAACTTCTGTCAAAAATAATCTTACTGACCCCCTTTTCACTGCAGCATAGTGTTTTAAAAGTTACAAATAAATTGAAATGTAAACCTATACATCGAAACACGATTCTTCATTCTACAATGATTAATTACTGCACTTAGCTGCCTCTGTGGCTAAGACTAAACACCATCTGTACTTTCTAAATTGGGCAAAACTGCTTTCTGAATTATGCGGCATATTTATGGAATGAAATACATGCAAACATCTGGAACAATCTTCTTTAATATCCTACGAGCATTTAACGTTCTTACCACATGTTTGAACACTGATGCACGCACATGGCTTTTATAATAAAAGTTCCTGTGTACATTTATTAATTGCTTTTCTTTTTATGCATCTCATAATCAGCACATTTCTGTCGGATGAATTTACTCGTTTTATGTGCGCTGGTTTATATGTTCGCTATAAAGTCTTAATAGTCGCAGGCGTGTTTTCAAACCACACTTGTAAAAGAAATTCTGGCCGAAATGGGTTGTTACAAGCTAGTACAACAAAGGTCAAACCGGGAAAAACAAAAAGTTAATATAATCTTTTAGAACAAAGAACACCATCAAAACATGCATGATAAGCGATTACAGCATTGAGTAAACAGCCCTGCACTGTAATTGCATCCATGGGACGGAGGAGGTTCAATGTGAACTACCGAGACATCAAACAGAACATCTCTGACAGGGCAGGACATGCCAGGACCTGCACGTGTGGGATATTGGGTGGTCCCCAGGAATAAACAATCATTTGTTATAGCCAAGAAAAAGATGAACTTCTCATGGACAAATGTCAAAACCCTAGACAACTAAGCAACAAGAAGGTCTCTCAATACAGATCTTTCAATAGTTGTCTCATTCACACACACACACACACACACACACACACACACACACTTATTTATTTATTTAGAAAAGTGGATCTACTATATAAAAGTAAAAAAGTGTCTGGTCATTTTTAATAAGGTACATTTTAATGTTTTATTAAAAAAAAAAAAAAAAAATTCTAGCATACATACAAGCCATGAAAGTTTGAGGACACTAGCATTGAGTTCCAAATATCATGACAACAACAGCTGTGAAATATTAAACACTTGTTGGCCAGTCTAATCAAATAAATCAAATTCCTCCCTGTAGTTCTTAAACTGGCATGTCACCCTAACACAATGTTCCCTCTAAATCTTTATAATTTATCTTTACAATCATCTTTACAAAGAAACTAAAATATTAATAACCATCTAGCAGTTTATCCAATTCAAAAGTTTTAATTATTTGTCTATTTCAGGGTGTTTTGGGGGTTTGAGAGTGTTTTTACAGTAGCTAAAAAGAAACATTAATTAAATATTAATATATTTATAGATATATTTAAATACACTCTACTGTTAAAACATTTGGGTCAGTGAGATTTTATTCAGCCAGGAAGCATTTAATTGATCCAAAAAAAATGACAGTAAAGACAATTATAATGTTACAAAAGATTTCCATTTCAAATAAATGCTACTCAACTTTCCATTCAAAGAATCCTAAAAAAATATTTCCCGAAAAAAAAAAAGCAAAACATTTGACAATAATAATAAGAAATGTTTGAGCATCAAATAATTTCTGAAGGATCATGTGACACTGAAGACTTGAGTATCTTGAGATCAAATTTAATTAATTATACATTTAAATGTACTTATATTACATAACAGAAAAACAGCTAATAATATTTCACAAAATTACAGATTTTACTGTATTTTAGTTCAAATAAATGCACCCTTGGTGAGAGACTTCACCTTTTGTTGTGTGCTCGTCATTTTACCAAGGACTGCTTCTCTAAGCTTGGCTTTTATGTTCGTTGGCTTCTAATCTTCTTAATTTGGACTTAATCCGAACCACAACCTGTAAGTACGATTCATACGTTATGTGTACATTTTCAATTGCGTGCTCAAAATATCAAGTTTTTGTGCTAATATGTGATGTACACCTAGTGCAGCTTTAGGTTTCCAGGTAAAGCACGATATTACTGTCTTACTGAAGTAGTTCTGATAATTCGCTGTGAACCCACTATTTCCTAAGAATGTGTCGATTAATGTAGACTGACGTTGTTTTAATAATTACTTTGTTTAATATTAAAGAATGTAGTCTAGCGTTAGTCACGTTAGCACTCGGCTAACGTATCCACCATTATTGTTTTTATTAAGTGTTTACAGTTTAGCAGCTAAACTTTAGCTAAACTTTAATATAATTATTTTAAGAATGTATTGGAGCACTATATTATTGTTTAGAATAAAAATGTACTGACCCCAAACTTTTTGAACGGTAGTGTGTATTGTTAGAAAATATTTCTATTTTAAATAAATGCTCTTCTTTTTAACTTTTTATTCATCAAAGAATCCTGAAGAAAAGTATCACAGGTTCCAAAAAAAATATTAAGCAGCACAACTGCTTCCAGCACTGATAATAAATCAGCATATTAGAATGATTTCTGAAGATCATGTGACACTGAAGACTGGAGTAATGATGCTGAAAATTCAGCTTTGCATCACAGGAATAAATTAGATTTTAAAGTATATTCAAATAGAAACCATTATTTTATATTGTAATAACATTTTTCAATATTACTGTTTTTTTTTCTGTATTTATCAAATAAATGCATCCTTGATGAGCAGAAGAGACTTCTTTAAAAAACATTGCAAGTCTTATCTATAACTGATCCCAAACTTTTGAGCGGTAGTGTACATGAAAAAGAATCAATATGCAGTTAATATGAACTACTATGAACTAGGAAGACTGTGCTAGGATGCAGCCCTTATCTCATGAATTAATCAGCACTGTTTATGTCAACACATTATGCTCTCCCATTTTCACTTCCTCCACACTGTAAATCAGTGGATATGCGGACAGACTCCAGCTGAAACACTGAAAACTCAACTTTTCCACACAAGTTTTTGAGCCTGCATTCTGTGCAATAACAACATCAAAAGTGAAGTTTAGAGGGAACAATGGGAAACACTTTAGGGATGTACAACATATTGGTACCATATAGGTTATCGGCTGATGTTTTTCTTTTTTTTAAATGACTGGTATAGGTCATTATTTGATATATACCAGCAGATACTGGATATTTAATTGCGCAGGCTCGTTTTGGTTTCCTTTGCTATTATCCAACGCTTAAAATGTAAAAATACTAGTAATTTATTAACACTATTACATGTAATTTTTAACAAATGTTAAAATGGTTATCAATTTTTGATATTTTAGAAAAAACAAGCACAGTAATTTTAATCATTAATGTTTTAATCAAATATGGATAACTGGAAGGAATCCAAAGTGCACAAAGGGTTTCTCAAAGGAGAAAACTATGTAGAGTAACACAAACTCACCTCATGAAATTCCTTACTAAGACCAAAATCCGTCAACACGATGTGACCGCTTGAATCAAGAAGTATATTCTCAAGTTTTAGGTCTCTGTAGACGATTCCCAGCTGAAAAACAAACAGGAATAAATAAGATCTTATATTTGGATGTGGGACCAAATACTTCAATTTCACGTCATCTTTCAACAACATTTTATTAATCCTTGCCAAAATTATTTGCTCAAATGTTGTGTTCACAACCTTAACTTGTCTGGAGTCATAAAAAGCAGCCATTCACCTGAAAAATGCACCACTACTTTAATAAATAATAAAAGGCAACATAATAGGCAATGACACAAAATGAGACTGAACCAAAACAATGTTAATCTCACTGTCAAGGTCCTACCTACTCACACTGCAATGCCTCCAGGGCAGTTCTCTTCTCTCTGCTATGCACAGAACAAGCATGCATTAAAAACACTTTTCTTCCTCTTTCTGTTAACACAGCCTTCGGGAAATTTTGAGCACTGCAGATACATTTGGCCTGGCCTGGTTAGCTGAGTGAGGAATTGATCTGAGTGGGCAGGAGAGAGGAGAAGTACCTCCTGAGTAAAGGACGGAACTACTTTCACTATTCTCTCGAAATGAGGCGCCGTTCATTCAGATTGCAAAGGAAATGAAGAGTGAAAATAAGTGCGGCAGCAATTTTACCTTATGCAAGTGCTCCAGTGCAGGAATTGATCTGAGTGGGCAGGAGAGAGGAGAAGTACCTCCTGAGTAAAGGACGGAACTACTTTCACTATTCTCTCGAAATGAGGCGCCGTTCAGTCAGATTGCAAAGGAAATGAAGAGTGAAAATAAGTGCGGCAGCAATTTTACCTTATGCAAGTGCTCCAGTGCTAGTACAATCTCCCCGCTGTACAAGGTAACCTCTTGCTCTTTAAAGCGAACTCTTTGAACCAAATGCGTGAAGAGCTCACCTCCGTTCACATAGTCTGAAATTTAAGGTATATAAAACAAAATTGCAACTGGTCAAAGACAGATTTATATTTCTGATGCACATGGTATTGTGCAGTTACTGCAAAATCCTGCTTTAATGTTGACACTGACACAATCGGTTCCAAGCGTTACCACAAAAACCAAGAGTTCCTGTAGTGGTACAGGGGCTTCCGCTTTTCATTAGTAAAGCACATTAACTGCAGAGTTCACTGGTCTCTACACACTCGAGAGGGGATGTGTAGAAGTTCACTTTATTAGGAATGCCCTTCGGCTTCATCAAACAACACTTGAGTCCAGGGCCGGTGTGGGACTCATTTTCAGCCCTGGAGTTTCATGCCTTAGACCGGCCCACTTTTTTCTTTAATCTATTATTCGCTCGCATATCACCTACAACTGAGGTTTTTGTTTTTGTTTTTTTGAGCAAGGTGCCACTGTCAGGGGAGTCAAAAGAGAATTACATCATCATTAATAAAATAAGGGCTAATTGCGATTCTTTATCTTTTATTCTTTAAGAAAATAGTGTTTATTCTTGTAGAAAATAAGTGTTTATTCTTTAAGAAAATAAGGGACAGAATAAGGGACGATCCAAATATTTGTACTGTACAATAATGTAGGCCTATATCTGCCTGCAGTTAAAAAGTTCTCAGAAATAATCACATTTGTTTTGCTTAACCCATTTATGTACAATTATTCTAAAAAAAAAAAAAAAAACATTGTATGTCATACAAAAAATTAAGTACATTTTACCATTATAGAATTGTGACTTTACAAGGGTAGTAATTTAGGAGGTGAAAATACTGTGAAATTACAAATGGCATGGAATTTGAAAGCATAACAACTGAAGGTCTATGAAACGTCAGTCAATAAAGCATTTCTTTAAACAATGGCACTTAAAGTTTTGAACTAAAATATTGTTTCAACCATATAGCCTGTGAATGAATAAAAATGCATACTTTTCAGTGAAAGTGTAGGTTGCTTCTGGTGCTTGGATTTGTACTTCAATATAACGAGGTCCAAGTTTAAGAATAGCCTACACTAGTTTTTTTTTTAAGTTTTTTTTCAATGTATTTTTTTCTCTCTCTATTTAACAGCATTAACTTACAATGAAATACGTCTTCGTTCAGGTAGACTGAATGTTTTCCTGCCTTGCTAAATGTTGGGCTCATGATCAAGAAGTTGCATTCGCCCAAACTGATTTTGTAAAATCAAAACACGGACAGTGATCCTGGGTGCAGCTCGCTGTGAAGCGGGAGCAGCCGGCAGAGGATTCCCGCTTGTTCTTAAAGCCTTCCTCAAACGCCTACGTTCACAAAAAATAATAATATGGACTGCGAGAAAATAATAAATAAAAGAGTAGGGCTGCTGTGAGTGCAGGCAGCATATTTCAACCCAGTAGCATGACAACACACTGGCCCTCGCGGCCAAAAAACAGACCAGCCCACCTGGAATCCTCCCGGTGCTCCCGATTAGCCAATCCGTGAAAAAAATTATATGGGCTGCGACAAAAAAATAAATAAAAAGAGTAGGGCTGCTGTGAGTGCAGGCAGCATATTTCAACCCAGTAGCATGACAACACACCGGCCCTCGCGGCCAAAAAACAGACCAGCCCACCTGGAATCCTCCCGGTGGTCCCGATTAGCCAATCCGGGCCTGCTTGAGTCACATAAAGAAGGGGCTTCAAGCGTGATGGTGATGTACAAACAAAAAATATCAATTATTAAAATATAAACTCATTTAAATTAAAGTAATAAATTACACACTGCCGTTAAAAGGTTTGGGGTCAGTATGATGACAGAAATTCATTCTTTTATTCAGCAAAGATACATTAAATTTATCAAAAATGACAGTAAAGATTTTGGCATTGTTAAAAAAGTAATATTTCAAATAAATGCTGTTCTTATGAACTTTGTGTATCCATCAAAGAATGCTAAAAATGTATCATGGTTTCCACAAAAATATTAAGCTGCCTGATAATAATAAGAAATGTTTCTTGATCATCAGATCAGCATGTCAGTATGATTTCTGATGCTTCTCACTTGACACTGAGAACTGGAGTAATGGATGCATTGCAGAAAATTCAGCTTTGCTATCAAAGGAATAAACAACATTTTAAAATACATTAAAATAAAACAGTTATTTTAAATTGTAATGCTATTTCACAATATTACTGTTTTTAACTAACTATATAAGTAAGTAAATAAACTATTGTTTTATAATTATTTATAGCTTGTTTATCTTCTTGTTATGTAAGAGATGGACATAATAATGGCATTCTAACAGTCACATCTGCTGCACTTTATACTCTCGTACTGTTAAGGTTAATTAAGCTGAATAAAATGCCTGAGGCTGTGCACAATGACTGATGGGTAAATTTCCCTGCCCACTTCCTGTGAAGTGAGATATCAATGTATACTTGCTCATTAAGCTATTTGCAGTCAGACTGACTAAACGCTCACTACGACTGAATCACACAAAAACAGAATCAGAGCAAAACCTTATAAAGTCCGCTTGGTAGAGCACTATTAGCTCACAATAACAAAACTGTTGAGCAATGCAGAAGAAAAGTTCTGCCTGCATTGCTTGCACTCTTTTAAAGGGGTCATATGATGCTGCTAAAAAGAACATTATTTTGTGTATTTAACTTTTATAAAGAATATCTCTTTGGATTTGAGACTTTAGTCTTTGCAACTTTACAGATCTCGTTTATGCACCAAGAACTTGTAACACTCCAAAGAGAAAGGAAAAATTGAAATCGCATCATATGACCCCTTTAAATGCAGAAGTAAAATTGAAGCATAAAGTGCAGTTAACATTTTTGCAATCCAAAAGAAAGAGAGGAGAGAGCATACCTAGAATGAGATGCAGTTTGGTGTCTGTCTGGAAGGCATAATGGAGTGTAACCAGGAAAGGAGACTGTCTGATATGCTCGAGGACCTGTCTCTCCGTGCGTGTGTGCTCTGCCGTCTTCGCCTTCTGCACAATAGTGGCCTTTTTCAGCACCTTCATGGCATAGAGTTTACCTGAATCATGGCCGCTCACCTTGCGAACCAAGAACACCTTGCCGTAGGCTGCCCGGAGGAGAAGAACGATGTGTTAGTGGAGTAGGAACAAAGATAAGCAGAGAACGCAGGGTTCACATACTTGAACTATCACTGACCTCCTGTTCCCAGCACTTTCAGCAGCTCAAAGTTCTCAATGCCCACTCGCTCCACGTGACCCGTCAGATTGGCTGGGGAAAGATTTAAACACATCCATCTGGTCACACGGCCCAAAAAAAAACATATTCTTCACTTGGATACCATACAAGAAAACCTCCCGTAAACCTTCTCAACTTTGGTTACTTGAACCTTTGCCACTTTCTCACAACTGTGAGAACAGAAAAAGTGTTCAAAATGGCGAACCCTTGGAGACGAGCCCGCAGCTGTTTGTAAATACAGTATGTAGCTTATAAACAGGTCCAGATGGAAACTTTTTTATGCATTTTCTGCACTGACTTTAAATATTTAAACAGGCTGAAACAAAAGCGGCAACCGAAGCATTATGAAATCAGGAAATACCGTTCAAATGTTTGGGGTCAGTGATTTTTTTTTTAATAAGTTAATATTTAGCAAGGATCCATTAAACTGATCAAAAGTGACAGTAGTGACTTTTATCATGTTACAGAGCACCAAATCAGCATATTAGAATGATTTCTGAAGGATCATGTGATGCTGAAGACTGGAGAAATGGCTGATGAAAATTCAGCTTTGCTATCACAGGAATAAAAAACATTTTGAAATTTAAAAGTGCAATAATATTTCACAATATTACTGTATTTCTGATTACATAAATGCAACCTTGGTGAGCTTAAGAGACTTTTGAACGGTAATGTAATCAAACTTCAGAAATCTGAGTTCTGCAGGTGCAGATTCTGTGTGGGCCTACTCATAAATAACGAAGAGCCTGATGATTCAGAGGAAACAAAACAGCCTTCATGAATGAGACATTGAAGAACGCAAGCATGTGTGTGGTATATGTTTACACGGTAGCGTGCAGCCTGAAGTAAGGTCACTTGTTTTATGCAGTAGATACCAATGAGAATGCCCAGTGAAGTGAATGCATTCCTGCTGTTACCCTCAATCACAGTAGCACTGCATCTCTAACAAAATCATGATCTTTCTCCATCTTTGCAAATTATCTGATTTTAGAAGGGAAAGAAAAACATATTCTATTACCAAATCCTCTCAAGCAGCATGTTTAAGGTGCAAGCACTCTAGAGAGGCCCATGGGAACCACAATGTTTATTAATAAGCTTCCAGACCGCAACGTTCTCCATTCGGGACCCGAAAGCATTAATGGAGAGAATCTCGTCCCCAATGGGCTTTCTTAGGTGAGACTTATCAGGTGACCCCTTCTAGTCTTTAGTCCTGCACTCTACGGTTACACACTTTGTTAATCATAACAAGCCAGAAACAATTAAGTGCCTGTAAACGGATCATCCGTATTGACCTGCATTAGTCATACAGCAATGCACTACAGAGTCTAATATCTGGATCTGGATTAGTAACTTAAATACTTGAGACTTGTGGTCGACTGATATGGGTTTCCTAATTGCTGAAACAAAGTGGACAATCGCAAGACATTTTAATGACTGCAAAACAGTATTTTGCACAATATTTCCTGAAAACCGAAAATTTGTGATCTATTCACAAATCTCTTATTCGGAAATGCTATTATTAATGCTATTAATAACCACACGGAATAACCACGACTGTTAATCTGCCGATCTGCACAGTTATGTGCAAACAATCTGAAAATACTGACTGCTCATTTGGCCTGGCTGATACATCAATAATTGAAACCCGTTTTATGATATGATACAGAAGTCTAAACAGACCTTTAAAGACATGAGATGATCTGTGTCAAGATGGCAAAATAAATACTGCGATTTCCACCAATAGAGTACAATGGAATGAGATTAGGCCTACATCCCATCATGCTGTAATAAAAGTCCAAATTGTGTTGTTGTTTTTTTCATGGGTGTTACAATTTTAAGAAATTACACATTTTCTGTAACAGTGTGGTAACAGCGTTGTGCTAAGAATGTGGAACAGAGATCTAAATATTTGATTTTTGTCATTAAAATTGGTTAAGAATTAAAAATGGTTTGTTCTACAACTAATTGAATATGAATTTAATAAGTTATATCAAAATACATTGAATTATTACATAGTTATTAAAATAAATATTACTTTTTGTTACAAAAATGTGGTATTTCAAAATACGGTTTAACAAATTAAAGAATATTTGGTTGATTGTTTTCTTACAATAACTTGGGTAACAGGGATGAATTGCATAGCTTGATGAATGCAGTCATACTATATTTTTTGTCAAATGTGAGAAAATGGAATGAGATTACATCCCATCATGCTCTAGCGAAAGACTAAATTTTAAGAAATGTTAAATTTTCTGTAACACTGCAGTAACGTTTTCTGATAGACTGTCAAAAATTATTACATTCATTTTTTTATTATTTTGTTTGTTTTATTAGACAGTCTGAAGACAACATGCCAAAATCCATTTTATAGTGGCCATACAGGCATTTGAAACTAGTTTATCGTGTTAGGTTAATTTTATGTTACGTAATATTTTATTAAACATATCTAATAGCTCTCACAACCAAAATGTGGCATTGGTGCCTCTAAAAATGTCACAAGACAACAAAGTACTGGACCATATTGATGGAATGTGCCTATTAAGCATTCACTAAGACAGGCAAATGAGGACACAAACCTGGTAACTTCATTTACTATACAAAGACAACATCAGGGCCCTAGAGATTAAATTAGCCAGTAATTGGGCTTCGTTGGACTCAAGGCCATGACTGAGCAACTACTGAAACCACCGACACAAATAAACGCAATTAATTCCATACAGTCAAATTTTTTTTCTTCAATGTCAATCGAATTTCTTTCAAATGTTTCAAACACAACATGCACTGAAACGCAAGTGCACTTAAGTGCAACTGCGGTTATGAATGTGAATTATGCAATTGCACATGCAGAAGATCCTCCAACCTCAAAGTACCCCAGGCTGGAGGACCATATGTGATACAGATATCTATATCTATATCTATCTATCTATCTATCTATATATATATATATATATATTAATATAGGCTACTAATAGCACTTACTCATGCTTTTACTCTAGCCAACCAGCTAACATTAACGCTGTCCCTTCCACGATATAACGAAAGCATTATTTATATATAAGCGTTGTTTCTTAAATAGAAGTGCGGGACAGACAGCCCGGCGTTCATTTACCGTTTCTGAGCTCGTGTTTGACGGTAAACAGGTCACCTTCCCCCGACGAGCCCTCCATCGTACTCGCGTGATCGGAGCACGCACTCTTTCCTCTGCTCGCTGCGCGACACTAATGCAAAATACTACAACAGAGGCAGTCACTGCAGGATTACATAAACGGAGCTGTTGCTATAAAGCAACCTCTTGGGAAATAATGTAAATGACAATAACTGCATTCTCGTGGGAAGGACAGTGGGGCTGTAAATACAGCTGCACTAACTGTGATACACACGCCGAGCCCCATTAGACACGCCCACTGGTGCTGCGAGGAGAAATACTTCTGCTCTATTGGACCAGCCGACTGTCACTCAACGCCCATCGCACAACGCACAGTTCAACGTTAACTATTTACTGCAACAATGTAAGAGATAAATTAAATATTATTATTGTTAAACAAAGAATATTTATAAAATATATTAATAAATAAATGTATAAAAATTGATTTTTTTTGTAGGAATTTATGCTAATGTATTTTTTCTTATTGTTCTTTCGAGAACTGCCCTTTTTGGAAGGGTGCTTAGATGTTCTCCAGAAGGTTCCACAAATGTGTACATTTCGGAGAATCGAGTATCTTTTTACAGAGTATTATTAATAAATAGTTTTTTTTCCCCAGCTCGAGAATCGTATCTGAATCTTAAACGGATATTTCACCCAAAAACATGTTTCTGTCATCATAGCCAAACAGTTGACGGTAACCACTGACTTCCATACTATCAACATTCTTCAAAATATTTTCCTCTGTGTTCAGCAAAAGAAAGAAACTCATATAAGTTTGGAATAAGTGGATGGTGAGAAAATGAATACAGAAATTTTCATATTTTAACTATCCCTTTAAGGAGCAAGACAGCTTAGCAGTGCAGTTAGCTAATTCTCTAGGAATATGCTGTAATGTAATGAGTGCACTTGACCTTCAGTCACTATTTCTGCTCTATTGTGTATTTGATAAGTGAGTTGAAAGCGTGCATTATGTGCATACCGTTCAGTAGTTGGTAAAGGATGACTGAGGCTCAGGCTGTACTGAGAGAAAGAGCAGGTTTATCATTTCTGAGGGGGGAAGGGAAGCCCGTGTCCTCATTTGGACAAGCAAAGACCTGTTACCTGCACTTCTATTATGTTCTATTATAATCACTTTACTTCCTTTCTAGTGCAATCCTAGGAAACACCCAGTAAACTCCCAGTATTTATTGTAAACTGCCCACACAGTTATAGATAGTTTACCATGTAAATATTCCCTAAACAAATTGATTTGGATGTTTACATATACGGACAAGAAGTTGTAGCCAAACAGGCTCATAAACACAGGTAAGGAAGGCACGCCTCCTGTGCATGCAGTGCAAACAAGCAGAGCTTATTAAGATTATTCTTTATGTTTGTCCGGTCTGCATGGGTCTGTCTGTAAAGGTTTCCAGTTTTCCATAGAGAGACTGTGGCAGTAATTGTCTCATTCTTTTTTGTTTACTACACAAGCGGCTCGTTTTATATAGTTTGCTCACAATATAGTGTCTTAATAACAATTCTAGACAAATATGTAGGGACCAATATAGGTAACAGCATTGTTCTTTTGTATTTATTGCAGCACATAAAACTGTTCAGTTTAGTGCTAAAACCCATTACCACTTTTGAGTCACGATAGAGTGAAATTGAACTCCAAGAGAAGTAACACTTTCAAATGTACTGTTTATAGGTTAACAGTTTTTGATTCATGCAAAAATAGCACATGGAGTAGCCCATGTCAGGTCAACATAAATTACAGTCATGGTGTTTTTTTGTTGTTTTTTTAAGTGTGGGTTGCTAACAACTTGCTAAATACAGTGTGTCAGATATTTTAAAACGAAACTTGAACATTTCTTTAGCCTCTTAATCTCAGAACTGGTTTTGAGGTTAAGTGGCTAAACTGGCTAAATCTAATTTCCCAGAGGAACCCATGGCAAGCTAGCCTTTTAGATTGAGGTAAATTGGCATCATGACTGAACAGCTCTATTGTTCTAAATACAATGATGAGTTCATGGCTCTTATTCAGAGTAAACACCACATAATTATTATTATTATTATTGCAAATGAAAATGAGGCTAGATGAGGATAGATATATGGGCTGGTCAACAGGTTGTTCCATAACACATCTAGTTGAACGAAATTATGAGTTACCAATTGAGAATTAAATATGGCCCTGTGTTTGTTCTGTAGGGCACATCATTCTTAAAAATCTTAAAAACACATACAACCTTTTAAACGAGTTACAGACTTTTTTTACAGAACAAATTAAAAGGTTAAATCTGCATCTTTAAAAGATATGTCTGAATGTGGCTATTGGTTAGAAAACGTGTAATTTGTATCACAAAACTAAATTAAATTCAAATAAAACAAATATTTAATATTTTTCCCAAGACATTGTTTTTAACAGTTTTACTCAATAATCAAATGGAAGGTACGACCCTCGACCGCAAGTGTCCTGTGAACTTTTATTTTGAAGTTCTGTCAATATCTGCAGTGTTGTTAAGGTTTGCGCGCGCTGCATCGCTCAGCCAATCCCGGCCCTGACAAGAGGCTCGTGACGTCACTCTCTTGCTCCTCGGAGCAGAATGGCTATCGCAAGCCGTTTTAGCATTTAAAAGTTTGTTTTGACTATCCATAAATATAATTTAAGATAGGAACAATTGTATTTTGACGAGTCATAATTATAATTCGTCTAGTCACAATGACAATTAGAGATATCTGCAATTATAATTGCACTAGTAAGAAATCGGATTAGAGATCTCTAAATACTTTGACTAGTCAAAACTCCATTGAAGATATCTGTAATGACGTCATAGATATCTTCAATAGGGCGTCACACATACGCAAAGGTAATTAGAGATATCTAATTCAGTTTCAACTAGTCACAATTATATTTTAAGATATCTGAATTGTACCTGCTCCTAGTCGAATGTGCTGTTGTGTGACGTGAGACTAAATGTACTCAGCTCCTCCCAGAGCCCCTCCCCGACTAGTGTTTAGTGCTAACTGCCTGTCACTGGAGAGAAAAGCTACTGGATGAAGTGCTTCAGGGATTATTAAATAATATCTGGATGCAGCCATATGTGGTAAAAGGTCTCCAGCGTGCATGTATGTATAGCGCTGTGATTTTAATTGAATCATGTTGCAAAACGGACCAAATGCAGTGTAATGTTCAATAAAGGCAGAAAACCGCAAACTGCTCGTCTGAATTTATTTATTATACATTTAGACATAATGAAGAACAATGGAATTATACAACAAAAACATGAAAAATAGTAGAAATAAATGCATGACGGACAAGAACAATGCTTCATAATCAGATGCAGTCAAAAAAGGTGAAGGCTGATTTTAAAAAGATTACAATTTAATAAAAGTTTAACTGGCATTGATGACATTTATTAGTGGGTTACATTACGTTGTGTATGGATTCAGGTTTACTTGTGTCATTATGGCAGCTTGTTTCCGCCACGGAATAAAAAATAAAAGTAATTTGCAG
>NW_015552621.1:0-177 GCF_001515605.1 Sinocyclocheilus anshuiensis | reverse complement strand
TGCTTTTGCGGGCGGGAGCGGGACAAAACATGAATGTCGCGGGCGGGAGCGGGACCAGATAAGATTTATTTCTGCGGGAGCGGGCGGGCGCGGGACAGAATCTTGCGGGAGCGGGACTGAAAAATTGTGGGGTTTTTTTCCTTCAATAAATCAATTATATTGGTCACCCTTTACATC
>NW_015552620.1:69604-72543 GCF_001515605.1 Sinocyclocheilus anshuiensis | reverse complement strand
TTTAATTAACTGAAATAATGTTAACATACCAAATTACTAAAATCTGTTCCCCTTCAGGAACTCGAGCTGCGTCGAATGCATTGGGAACGCCTTCAGCGTGACTATGCTCTGAATCATGTTTGTAATCAGACCAATGGATGGGCGCGACGTCACGGACGTGTGACCAGGAAGCTATAAAAGCACGTGAGGTGGAGACAGTGGCAGCTTCTGTCATTCAGCGAAGCGCTCTGTGTGTATGTCCTATTTACCGTTGTCTGTCACTTTTGCAAACGAAAAAGCAATGCTAAAGTCAAAGCACAAGACAAATAAAGGGGGTGATAAAGGCAAACAGCAGTTTAGGTTGTGTGTTCCTCCCTGCCCTCGCTACATCACGGGCGGGGATACACACAGCCTTTGTGTTGTTTGTCTGGGAGCGAAGCACGCCGAGTCAGCTCTCGAGGAAAGCTATGGGTGTGGCCTCTGAGGGGGCACAACTCGTAGCTTCCGGTCTCTCAACCGAGGTTGCTGAGACCATCCTCCAATCCAGAGCTCTCTGTACAAAGAAACTGTATGCCCTGAAGTGGAAACTCTTCACTTCCTGGTGTAGAGATTGCCAGCTTGACCCAGTTAACTGCCCGGTCGGTTCAGTGCTAGAGTTCTAGCAGGCTAGATTCTCTGCAGGGTTGACCAACTCCAATGAAGTCATACACACTACGCAGGGACTTGAAAGTCTGGCGGCGTGGGCATCCCGTTCCCAAAGCATTCGACGCAGCTCGAGTTCCTGAAGGGTAACGTCCCAAGGTTACGTATGTAACCCTAGTTCCCCAAGGGAATGAGACGCTGTGTCTCCTGCCATACTTCCGGCATCCCTGTGAGCGCTTCCCTCAATGGGTCATGACATTAGAAATCTAATTTTCTTTGATCTTTTGACATATAAAAAGAGTACTGTAATAAATAAATGAATCCTGCAAGTTTCTAGTTCCTCTACATTGGGATGTCATGGTAGATTTGCATTTGACCGCCTCCACAACAAAACATGCCTACTTTAACACATCAGTTTCGTAGCCGGTCCCCCGAGGGAATGAGATGCTGCATCCCCTGCCATACTTCCGGCATCCCTGCGAGCTCTTCCCTCATTCTCCAGAAGCTGCCGCTGTCTCCACCTCACGTGCTTTTATAGCTTCCTGGTCACACGTCACCCCGTAAGTGATTAAAAAATAAACTAAGAAGAAAGTTATTTCAATGAAAAATGTGAGCTGTGACATAGGGTCATGTGGGTTGAAAATCATAATTCCTTGGTGAATATATAGGCAACAAAAATAAATAAATCAGTTTACTAACATTATAAGTCATCCTCGAAGAAATAATAAAAACAAAATGTCATTATTACTGTACTTGTCATGACCCCTTTAAAGCTTCAAAACATAACTAACACATCGTTATATAATATAAATAATGCTGTGGATAGATAGAAAAATAATATATAGTGTGTTTTTATTTCGTCATTGTTTGTTCAATATACTGAGGCTATTTACAAATGTTGCATTATCCTCCAAATGAAGGCACATGCTGTCAAAAAGAGTGTATGCAGCAAGTAGTTTGAACATTTATTGCAGAGAGTCACATATATGAAAAAGCTACAGATGTCACCTGGGTAAAATGGCCATTACCCTGTGGTCCATGCTTATGAATATATAGAAGGCAGTAAATGAGAAACAGCAGGCCTGAAGGCAGCTCTGCTGTGAGGATCCAGCAGACACGTCTAACTTCTTGAAATAAATCCTTGGCACGCATTTACTTGAATAATTCATAGTGACTTAAAAGGGTCATGACATTAGAAATCTAATTTTCTTTGATCTTTTGACATATAAAAAGAGTACTGTAATAAATAAATGAATACTGCAAGTTTCTAGTTCCTCTACATTGGGATGTAATGGTAGATTTGCATTCGACCGCCTCCACAACAAAACATGCCTACTTTAACACATCAGTTTCGTAGCCGACCCAGCTGCGGTGAACAATGACATGACTGTTGTTTCAGTTGAAAAAAAAAAGAAGCTGAGGACTAGACTGAACAACAACAAACTACTGGAGATAGCCACAACAATAGATGCCTACAATGACAAGCACTTGTGTGAGGGGGTTAAAAGACACTTGCAACTGTAAACTGTCAAAAATAAAATTAAATAAATAAATGATAACATAAATGAATAAATACATAAAAAAAGATTTACAGTTAAAAAATGCAACATTGACATTACAGTATATATAATATAAATAATGCTGTGGATAGATAGAAAAATAATATATAGTGTGTTTTTATTTCGTCATTGTTTGTTCAATATACTGAGGCTATTTACAAATGTTGCATTATCCTCCAAATGAAGGCACATGCTGTCAAAAAGAGATCATCTAGCTCTTATTTGCTCATTCAAAAAAAAAAAAAAAAAAATTTCAGCTATAAACTACTTGTTGTAAGTGGTTTCCAGGGCAGTGCTACGCAATTACTAAAGTGTTTTCTGTATGATTTATTCTGCTGCCACATGGTTGCTAGGTAATAGTGGATAGATTGCTAAGGCGTTGCTAGAAGCTTGAGGTTGTTCTGGGTGGATGCTCGGTCAGTGCTTAAAGGGATAGTTCACCCAAAAATTAAAATTTGATGTTTATCTGCTTACCCCCTGCGCATCCAAGAGGTAGGTGACTTTGTTTCTTCAGTAGAACACAAACGAAGATTTTTAACTCCAACCGTTGTAGTCTATCAGTCTTATAATGGCAGTCAATGGGCTCCACGGCTCTGAGAGTAAAAAAAAAAAGCATACACAGACGAAACCAAATTAAAGGCACAATATGTATTTTTTTGCCACTAGAGGGTGCGTATTCAAAACAAACAAAGAAACAAAGGCGTAGTTACATGATTCTGTGACTGAGTGTGGAATCATGGGAGTTGTCGTCTTCATCCC
>NW_015552620.1:55102-69486 GCF_001515605.1 Sinocyclocheilus anshuiensis | reverse complement strand
TTTTTTACCTCTGATCCACCGCAATGTCCAACTGTCCTGAGCGTGTTCACAACATCCGGCGCGTGACGTCAAATAAATACGGTTGGGCAAAAAATTCCAAGTTGTCTGATGATATATCAAAATCATCTTCAATTGTGATGACCTGTACTTCTAAATATCTTTAGATCATCGCAGTGCCAGTGAACACGTCTGCAATCTCTCTGCATTGTGTAAATAATGCGTGACGTATACGCGCGACAGATTGCTTCAGCACACGCGTCTACTATCATAGATATGTATAGATTCCTTATTCAACCGCTCCAGATACGTTGATGCGTCCGCCATTTTGGAACGTATCGCTGCCCATAGAAACAGTCACTAATGAGGCATCTACTTATATATATCTATGGCTACTATGCCAGAGTACGTACACGCGTCACGCGCCGGATGTTGTGAACGCGCTCAGACATTGCGGTGGATCAGAGGTAAAAAATGATATAAATACTGTTCAGTTTCTTGCACAGTCCGATCGTTTCGTGTCTTAAGACCTCAACGTATCGTCACGAGCCACAGGGTTCAATTTGGTTTTGTCTGTGTATGTTTTTTTTTACTCGAAGTCGTGGAGCCCATTGACTGCCATTATAAGACTGATAGACTGCAACGGTTTGAGTTAAAAATCTTCGTTTGTGTTCTACTGAAGAAACAAAGTCGCCCACATCTTGAATGCCCTGGGGGTAAGAAGATAAACATCAAATTTAAATTTTTGGGTAAACTATCCCTTTAATGACCTAAATCAAAATAGCCTACCCCTAAGAATTTCATGTGGATGAAAATAAGGCTGTGATGAATAGACTTGGTCTATACAATGGCATGCAAGCAGTTTTCAAAACTCAGAACTTTTATTTTTTGTTTTTTTTCTGCTGAAAGGTTTTTTGGAAAGATGTTTTATCAGCTGAATAACTGGCATGCTGTTAAACAACAGTACAATCCGTTAAATATACTATGCTTCTATCCCTCACAGCCTCATTTTCATGTCTGTCAAAAAATGAAACATGATGCTAACCCCGATAAGGTTGCAGAGATAGTAGGGTAGACTGTCTACAGTTGAAACAGTCTATTTGTGAGTCTATTTTTAGGGGTAAGATTTTCACTTCACTAACTCCCTTCAACTACTTCGCTTCAATACCTCCCTTCACATGTCTTGTCCTTTTATGACCAGAAAATGCAACTTTGATGTTTGTGTTCTTTAGTCTGTCTTCTAAAAAATGCCACATTTCATAACAAGGTACCCTTCTGTGTTATCGTGCAATTTAGAGGGGTGCAGGGTGGTCAGTGGGGTAACAACTGTACCTGCAGTGAAATCCTGTTGTGTCAGATGCTGTCAAGGCCCTATCATTTGGGATGAACTGACGGAGCTACAACTGAATCTGACACAGCAATTAGTATTTAAATAAGAGTAAGTTGATTAATCAGTATTGTATGTGAATGAGTGAGTTACTCATTTACTGACCGAGCAATGTTAATTGATTTTAGAGATATACTCTTGAGCTGGTTTTTAATTGTTCAATATTTCTGTAAATTAAAACTGTTGTTGAATGTTTTAGAACTGTTCCTAATTTGAACTCTTAATATTAATTTGTCATTGATTTACTGATGAACAGTGGGCTATTTAAATCCTAGATGTTCTGCTATTGAAGAGCAAATTTAAAAAATAACAGGAATTAAAATGAAGAGCGGAAGTAAACTTATTATTGTAGAATGGCATCTTTTAAGACATTTTAACATTCAAAATTAGATATTTTGACTATTTTAGAGCATTAAAGATGAGTTTATAACTGTACCTGGCATGGGTACAATTGGAACAAAAACAATTGTCTTTATGAACTAACTGTGGGAAATATGAACTATGTATTGTAACTATGTATTTTAACTAGTTGTTTTGTGTGGTAATGTAAAAAGTAAAAAGTCTTCCAACTGTACAAGGTCTACCCTAACATAGCATTGAAGAGTTTGTGTGATAATTTTATTAAAATAACTGAGAATTGTCAATTCTGGTAAAAATCTCTAACAACATAATAAAAATGGAGTATCTTCAGTGATCTCCTAATGCATTAGTAGACCAAAAGAGAATTCATGCAAAGCAGGATAAAACATTTGAGAGGGTTGACTGCATGATAAAAGATGGCTTGTATCCTACTAATGCTTTATACTCTTATGCAACTAAATCATCAGGGCATTTATCATTTTCAAAGTTCATTATTCTCTGAGAGGGCACACAAAGTTGACAGCATAATAGAGTATAATCTCTCATTTCCTCTTAGCCCTGATATAATTGCTCATTTGGATGAAAGTACGGCCAATCACTCGACCGAACACTCTGGCCCACCATATTATTTATTAAATTGAGTATATCTTAAATCTAACTGCATGCAAATACTCATCTGGGTCTTAATATTGAATTACCTGATCCATATGTCAGTTGCTTGAAACAAAGCAGCATGGCGTGAAGTTTTTTAGAAGGATACTGTTAAGGTATTATCTTCTTTACTGATCAATTGCTATTCTTGCCTAACCTGATTTGTAACTTCTCTCTCTTCCTTGTTTTGTGTCCTACCTTAAGCTAAAATCACATTGTATCAGTCATACATTACATGAGCCAACAGACATAGAGGCTCATCAGGCCATCTGATATGTATTAAATAAGATGCACATCTCCGTGAATGCCAGAGGGGCTGGATATTATTGAACCTTTACTTCCATCCAAAGCAATTTACCTGACTGCTTCAATGGTGCTACAGAAGATAACGACACAGCAAAGGCTATCAGTATTTTTTTCAAAGTTGTTTTGTTGTACTCTTCATCCAAATCCCTGTAAAAGGCACTTTTCTCTTATTTCAGCCTCCATTACTAGAGAAATGAACGAAAGCACTGTAGACATAAGAGCGTTGTTGAGGTTCTTTGGTGTAGGCACATTTTAGCTGAATCCAAACCCATGATGTAAATGGGATCTCAACATTACAATGAAAAAATCCTGTCAGACTGATAAAATTAAGTAGTTTGAGATTTACAGCATTTATCCACATGACAGAACCAGTAATCAAGAATCAGTAATACACAAAAATTGTCATTTATTAATCTGGGTTCATGTTAATTTATGAAAATATTATTGTTCATCGTTAATTGATGTGCATTAACTAAAAAAGTGAAGAATGTATTTGCATATGTAAAAACTACTGATAACCTTAGAAGAATCTGTAAAAGTATTGTTGATACTTTTTGTTATTGATATCTGTATATCTAACTAATGCATTTATTATGTTAATAAATTAAATTTTATACTTATTGTAAAGTGTTATGCAGTAAAATTGAAAAAGTTGTTTACAAGTTTGTAAAAAGTGCATTTATAAATGTATTTCTTTTTTTCTGCAGAACACCAAACGAAGATATTTTGACGAATGTTTCAGTTTCCATTGGCTTTTATGCTATTTTTTTTCCTATGGAAGTGAATGGGAACAGAAACTGCTTGGTTACCAACATTCTTCAAAATATCTTTTTATGTTTTACTGTAGAAAGAAAGTCATAAAGATTTGGAACGACACAAGGGTGAGTACTGATGGCTGAGTTTTCTTTTTTCTTTTTTTTTGGTGGGGGGGGGGAACTATCCCTTTAATTACAGATCTAACGCTCATAGCGAATTCAGTTGAGCTTATCACGTTTATCTGTCTCACAGCGTAAATGTAAACACGCAAAATATTTATAAATATCTACAAAGCCAAAACATGTTAGGAACACATGTTAGGAAATGACATTAATAAAAAAGCACAAAAAGTGGCACAGATGTGTTTGAGGGCATCTGATGCCTACAGGGAGAACCAGTATTCAGAAATGTACTTTCAAAAGTCTACCCACCAAGAAAGATACCAATCATATTGAGAATCAAAAATCAGAATGAAAAAGACTGAAGTGCCTTCCCTGTGGATCAAACCCTTTGTGATTGTTGGAAAGTCAAACATGAATTTGCTTTGACCTGTATGATCTGAACAGCAGTGAGGAGAGAACATTAACAGCTGCCTACAAAGAAATCACATGAATCAGTGTAAAATGCTTTTGCTTCTGGCATCTCAAGCTAGATGAAGCCAGCTTTAGTCTTTATACATTTCACAGTCCCTTTGTCAAATGCAGAAAATATTTTGTCTTTCTTTTGGAATAAACTTGACAAGTTTGTAATAGGATGGTAAGACAGCTATTCAGTGGCCTTAAGGATGTCTGGACAAAATCTTAAGAGCAGCATGACATGAGAACTCTATCGAAGAATTTCAGAGTAAATCTAAAGAAATGCTGAATAGTCCTCGAGGAGATGAAATACCTTGGCCAGATGTCTTGAAATCTGCTCCGAGCAAAATTGAGGCAATCAGAAAAATGCTCACCCTAGTGAGCAAAAATATGTGGTAAGATTTTTTGGGATGGTCCTTGCAAAGTTCATTCCAAACTTGTCACAACCAATTTTTGAGGTGAACAGTGAACCGTTCTAAAGAACCGATTGCCTAAAATGACTTGGACTTCCCAAAGCAAATTTTCCTGTTAAGATGTTAGTTGATACAAAGCCTTAAAGGCAGGTTGAGGAGTAGCTTCACAAACGATTTCACTTCTGAAAGTACACTTTAGTGTAATGGCTCAAGGCAGAAATGAAAGGTTTGAGGACTGTCTGAAGAAGGGGTTTCAGACTCAGATTATCTGAGGGCACGAGCCAGTTGTTTTCCATCTGGCCACAGAGGAATATTTTTATTCTTTGAGAACTGCAATGGATGAGCATGCAAGCATGTTTGTCATCATCATGTTGTCGTGCTTCAGCTGTGCATTTACACATTTGTGTTTTAGACACATGACTGTGGAATATATAATGTTAAATGATTCCTAAGAGAACTACAGGTTTCTTTAGATTGTATTTAGGCTGGAATTAATGGATAACATCTGAACACTTAAGGGGCCTTAAGGGGAATGTGGCCTATTTTCCAGGTGCAGTTTTTGTTTTAGGTGTCTCTAGTTTGAACTTTCCTTGAAAATAGCTCTGTTTTTTATGCACATTCAAAACATCTCACAAAGAATAATATGTAATGTGTCAGATATGTCATGTGCTTGTTTAAAAACATACTGTCATTGTATACACAGTGTGTAATTGCGATTTTGAATCCAACCAGCTCACACCTGCTTGGAAGTTTCTAGTAATCCTGGAGACCTTGATTAGCTGAATCAGGTGTGTTTGATTAGGGTTGGAGCAAAACTGTGAAGAGCTGTGGCCCTCCAGAAATTGAGATTGTGACCACTGGTTTATTGTATTAGTAGACTGCAGCTTCTCCCCCAGACAACCAGAGCCATCAGATAAAGATGCTATGACAATAGCCAGACTAGAGCCCTGCACGGGCCCTTAAATATAGGCCCTTGATCATAGCCTATGTTTGATCAATTTAGCCTTCTCAAATCATCATGACTTGCCTAAAATAAAATCTATAGATATAAAACAGTTCAAGCATATCACAATGTTAGTTTAAATGTTTAACCTATATAAATGTGCCCTATCAGACATATATCTAATAGTTTGTGCGGAGAGCTAAAGCACGCTTTACAGGACAGGGAGGCGCCGGCGCAATCACTTGCATTAGAAATATTAATTACAGGATGCGCTTTCTGCAATTTCGGCCAGGAGCGCTTCACAATGATGAACCGAAACTTAGTGAATACTTGCCTCACAGACTTGCTAAATATATCTATAGAAAGCTTTAAATTACTACTTTAAAACTAAATAATTCAAATCAAAAACAAAAACTCTTTTTACGGATTTTATAAAATCCGTAAAGATGCATTTCTCTCTAAAGGCGTGTCCAATGAGGAGATGGCGAGTCTGGATCGTCATCTTCATCTTTGCGATTTGTTAATAAATAATTCAAATATCTCCTTACTATTTCCCCCCCCCAACACATTCATGGTAATTACTTTTGCTGGGGCTTTGCGGCACATTTTAGCCTATTGTGTGCATTTTTTGCTGTCATTCTGCACTGCACATGACCAATTGACTGTTTGCCGTGGTAATCAAATCAAAACTCTTCCAAAATGCAGCTTTTCCCGAAGCATTGGGAACTTTTAGTAACTCCCCATGCTCCAACTTCTCCCTGATGCTCTGCATGGTCAACTGTCACCTGTATAATATTTATAATATAATCAATATAACAATATTTCATACAGTAGCCTATTTGTGCTTTGCGCGTATATGGGCACAATAAAAGGAGAGAAGCTAAATGAGCCCGAGTCCGACCCGAGCCCGATCTGTAAAAAAAAAAATGGCCTGAGCCCGGTCCGAATGAACTCAGAGTGTCGGACCCCATCAGGACCCGACGGGCTTGCAGGCCTCTAAGCCAGACACCTCTTAGAGGGCAAGAAGACCACCTCTGGTACCAAGCCCGGGAAGGACAGGACTTCTTATTGATAAAAATGTAGTTTCTGCCCTTCACCAACCGAGAGACTGATTCCTAAAGTTTGGCCTGTGACTGCCAAAAAAAGTCCTTAGGACCTCCAGGATGTAGCAGCAGTGAGTGAAACAAAGAGATCAAAAAGATCCATCCAAATCCATTCATAACTGTTTTCAACCCCTAAAACTGATGCAAACTACAACACACCCTTTTTATCCTTATTCAGAGAAATAAGTATTCTCAGTGACAGCTATGTGTAGTGCAACATCTTACTCAAACTCAGCTGTTAATGGACAAATGAATGCATGCATGACAGTTTAATCTTTTTCCATCATGTTTAGACTTAATGTGTTCGTAACATTTCCAAAAGTATTCTGGTTGTGGTTTGGAAAGTTAATAATGCATTGGTAAAATTTTAGTGACACTTTTCTAACTTTGTGTTTGAACTATGCAAATAAGTTCCACAGGAGGAAAGAAAGGTGGGCCACACCGTGTCTCCCCCTACTCTGATGGAAACAGCCAATTACAGCATTGAAATGGAGAAGCACAAAATTGCAATCTCCTCCTCTTCGGAAAGGGATAAAGGTACCCTTCCAAAAGGCAATCCTTGTTCTGAGTCTTTCGTCCAGAGAGACAATACCAGATACGACCATGTTCTGAGTCTTTCATCCAGAGAGACAATACCAGATACGACCATGTTCTGAGTCTGAGTCCTGTAAGGGAAGAGACAGAAACAGATCACCAACGGAGTCTCCTGCCTGATAAAGGGAAGGCAGCAACAGACACAACTGTTCTGAGTCTCAGTCCTGTAATGAAAGAGACGTTAACAGATACACTGTTCTGAGTCTCTGGTACATCCAGAGAAACACTAACAGATCAACAACATTCTAAGCCTCTGGCCCGTGAGGGAAGAGACAATAACAGATACCAAGTGCTAAGTCTCCAGCTTTTGAGGCAGCAACAGATACGACCACGTTCTGAGCCTCCAGCCTGTGAGGAAAGAGATATTCTACGTTCAGAGTCTTCGTACAGTGCGACAACAACAAATGCAGCACATCCTGGGTCTCCATCCTAGAGAGACAAAGCGGATTGACCAAGTTCTGAGTCTATAGCCCAGAGATGCAGAAGACATGCAGATATTTGCAACAAGGTTAAGCTCTGGTGAGCAAACCTTCACTTCAAGGTAAGTTCGCCTGCATGTTCCAGGCTAAAGGCCTTCTGCACCACATCTGCGTTCCAGATTTTAGGACCCTTTGGTGCTCCAGGAGATCAGCATCCTACAGCGCTTCATGTTCAAGGCTGTTGAAACAGATCCCTGCTCCTTTCCCCACTGCATTGCTACCAGCACGAACAGTGTAAGAAGTCACCGCCACCGGACTGCTCACTCAACGACAGAGAATGTAAATATCACTTATCCAAACCTCTTCCAGAGACCTTGGCAATGTTTTTATATTATCAGTATATGATTTTCTAATTTACATTTGATATTATATAGCTGATTGCAGATAACAAATAATAGCTTGCTTATTTGTTTGATGCATAATAAGGTCCTTCACCTTATTTGTTTCAGAGTAGCAACAGTTTATCTTTCCATAAGATATATAGCAAATTAGCTCAAAAGGGAATTGTATATAAATAATTACAGTTTATTATGATTAATTACAATTATTTATATCAGCTGTCAATAGTAACTGTAGCAGAATTAAATTGCCATCAACCAATCTGTTCGTCCAGCAAACATTCAGTGTAAGTTCATATCAACTCTAGGAAAGGATATTTCCGTGGCCAAAGAAAATACTTTCATACAGTATTAATGCATTAGAGCATGTAGTAAGGATCAAAATCATAAAGGGACAACTAATTTGCCAGGCAGAATCAGAAACTCATGTAATTTGTGCACAAGAGTTTTATTAACTAAACACTAACTCAAAAACTAGTCTAACAAACAAACAAACAAACAATCACTCATACATGGGAACGGGCAAATGAGGCTTGATGGATGAAGCCATCATGAAAAAACTGAGAATGAAGCTATGAAAAGAGTCAGTTAACCACCTGAGTGAAACCATCGGCGCCATTTTAGAACGGGGTCTACAGATTATACTAAACCTCTGTTTCATTTAGTTAAATGTACGATACTTGCATTGCCTTGGCCTGGAACAAGCATATGGATGCAGTCTCGGATGAAAGTCTTGATGGTTTGGAGGTTCGGTGGTGTAGGAGTCGCGATCAACTTCTTCCGGGTTTGAAGAGTGATGAACTCCAAAGATGTTCTGACTCGATGGTGATTGGGAGTTTCTTCCCAGTGGAAAGTGAAAAAGAGCTAAGAGAGACATCAGCTGAGATCCTAGGATCTTTGGTGAATGGAAAGTCAAGGCCCGAGGCCTGGCGCAGACTTAGGGTGTCCTTAGAGGGGTGCTAGCTCACATCCTCATCTTCTCAGAATTTAACAGAACCGTAGACTGACTGGCTATGTGTTGGAGCCCACCGGGCACGCCCAAAACAGTATACAATTCAAAAGACAATATACAAGAACAGTAATGGTATACACCAGGGGTGCCCAAATTCGGTTCTGGAGGGCCGGTGTCCTGCAGAATTTAGCTCCAACTTGCCTCAACACACCTGCCGGGAAGTTTCTAGTATGCCTAGTAAGAGCTTGATTAGCTGGTTAAGGTGTGTTTAATTGGGGTTGGAGCTAAACTCTGCAGGACACCGGCCCTCCAGGACCGAGTTTGGGCACTCCTGGTATACACAATGTCCTGAGGAGATGTGTGTTCATTCACAGAAAGGTTTTTCTATTAATTAATTAGAGATGAGTCCATTTGTATGGGCATTGTGTGTCTTTCCTAAGGGTAAATTAATTGTGAGTTTCTCACCAGTGATATCAGCATTGGTTGCCATGGAACCAGAAGCCTGTTCTGCCTTTCTGAGGTGTTAGATGCATTTCGGCGGAAGGGTCCATAGACCCACATAGTTGGTTGGTTGACTGAGGGGTGTTACAGAGTATTTGTTAAATACAACAAAAAAAAAAATGTGTGTCTGATTGGTCCAGACGCTACAGATAACATAGCTCTGACATATCAACACCTAACTGAATCACTTGCATTTTATGCATCTTATGCACTTTATTCCTTTTTCATTTGTGGTATTCACTTAGTAGCTGTGATTGCTCTTGTCTATATTTTGTTATAAAACATTTTATTACACTTGTGTTTTCCTTGTGTTGATAATACAGTAAGAGGTTCTACAAGTTAGATATGCCACCAACCTTTCTTTTCCGATGCACTCATAACCCACCTTAAGTGACATGTGGAGATCCAAAAATTATAACGCCATTGATGATGTGAGTACTCATCACTACACTATTTCGCCTCCCTAGGTTGGCGAAAGCAAATTCAATACAGTATTAAGTACGAACAAGAAACAAACAAAATGATAGAAAAAATAAAGAAAAATGGAATTCAAGAATTACATTTTAAGGTTTTAATAGTAAAATAGTCAAGTGAAATAAATAGTAAAGCTATCTTTTTATTTTTAAAGCCCTTTTATTACGGAGACAGGGCTGATAAATAGAATCAGGGCCGTTTCTAGCCAATTTGACGCCCTAAGCGAAATCCCCACTCTTTATCACAACCCTGCTAAAAGTGCCAGTACGTGCGCTCATTGGCGCCCCTTCAGCTGGTGGCGCCCTAGGCGACCGCCTAGCTCGCCTATGCCTAGAAACGGCCCTGAATAGAATATAAAACACCACACTCCGGAGCAGAAGGTGGCGATAATGCACCTATTATACTGGTTGCCAGCCACCGTTAAAAACAGAAGAAGAATGTTTTTTTTCTGTTTGGTGGTATATAAGGTAATGTGGTTGATTTAATGTTTTGTGAGCATATGTACTTAACATTATAGTTACGTTACTGATTGCTTACAAGGTTTGATCTTTTTCAGGTGATTAGAATTCTCTTCAGGTTCATACATATAACAGTATTCTAGATTTTATGTCTAAAGTTAATGAGAGTACTTCAGTGTGTTTATGTAATTCCACCATTGAAATGGCACATTCTTGTAGGATGGAAGATGGTTGAGGTAGTGGAAGTGCATCTATTTGTGTTCTGTGCTATCTGATGACTTTCCAAAACATATTCAGCACTCTGCGCTTTCATTTGAGACAGCATCTTGCTTGTGGGTCTAAGTGATGGAAGAGGCATTTAAACTAAAGAAGCAGTAGATAAAGGGAAGGGAATGGAAGAAGAGAGCCTTGTACCCACAAACAAATAAAGATACTGAGAGGGGGAAACTGGAAAACACATTTTCAATCAAAAGAAATGACAGGATGGAAAGAGAAGAAAACTAGGAGTTAAGTGGTGTTATAGTAGAGTTTGGTTGTGTGTTAGTCACTCAGAGCGGCCCAGTATGTCTGTGGTTCTCTCTCCTCTTTCTCCATCCATTGGTTATCCAAGACAACATTTCAATGTGGACAAGCGTTACTTATCCTTCTAACGTCGCTTTAAAGCTGCTAGGGCCCAAATGCCAGCAACGACCAGCAGTAAATCTTATTCCTTGGATATGAAAGAACAGCAAATTCAGCAGTGGCAGTTTGAACCAATACTGAAATTTCACAGAGTTAATGTTGCTAGTCATATTACTGTGGAATATGGAAACCCCCTCACAAGGAACCAACTTCTGCTTTCATACGTAAAAAAGATTATCTCAATGAGGAACAGAGTACTGATGATTAGTAATTATTGTCATTTTTACACAGTGTAAACTTCAAACAGATCCAGTCATATTAAGCCTTACATTTAACAGATTGTCTATTTTAAAGTCTGGTCATTGCAACTTATTTTGGCAAAGAACCAATCACTTAGAGAGGAAGAGAGGAAGATCTCACCAACATTTAAAGTCACTTCATTTAGATGCCGTAACTACACCATTTGGTTTCTCCATTGACATCCATTCAAAAGTAGAATTTTTTGGAGTCTGTTTTATTTATTTATTTATTTTTAAAAAGTCTATTATGCTAAGGCTGCATTTTGTGAGTTTTTTTTTTTTTGTAAAAGCTGTTACTGCAACTTTTGATAAATGTAATGCATCCTTGCTGAATAAAAGCATTCCAGACCACGATTGTGCCCTCATAACGCCACTGCTCCCTAAAGCATTAAAAATAAAGCAAAAGTATAAATAGAAATGAAGAACGCAGTGATCAAAAAAGAAGCAAGCATAAAGCCAAAAGTATAAAATAAAAATGAACAGAGTGTTCAAAAAAGATGCAAAGGGTCATAAGCCAAGTTAATATTTTTGTCAATCATTCAGGTCAGGTTGACTCTTAACCACCTACACAACCTGGCTAGAGACAGGGCAGAGATGAGTAGACACAGCCGTGTATAACATTGTCTAATTATTTAGATCTGGAATAAGCTCGTATTGAGAAGTAGCTCATTAATGTGTGACAGCACCATGACAAGGACCCACCAGGCACGGTGAGGAGGTAATTAGTGGCATGACGAATCCTCATGGATTTCTGTTATGAGCATAATTAGCGTTCAGGGCACCAGTCTGACTGACCAGATGCCACCACTTCAGCTGCCCCTGTGGAGACGGACCCACAGTTATCTAGCGAGGGCCAGACCCTTAACCCCACAGTAACAATCTGTGGAGGATACTGAGAGATGTGATCATGCATGCAAGCTGAGAACTAACAATCACCCAAAAAGTACCAGAGTCAACTTCTGTTTGTTTTGATGTATTGCTGGCACAAACTGTGCTTAAATGCTGAATTAAAACTATTAGAATTTTTTTCTGAAGTCTGTTTTTTATGCCAGAACAGGCTACTGATTGCTAAAATGAAGACGAGCTCTCGAATTTTGAACACAGCGCAGACTTGTAGGAGGTTACACCCCTGCAGGACATGTCAGTGCAACCTGTGCTTTTCTCTCAATCACAAAAGGGATTTGGAGAATGTGAGGAAAAAGTCCATTTCAAAACTCAGCATGAATAATTAAAGTACTTTCATCATGAGAACCCTAGACATATGCGAATAAATGAGGCTGGAATATTAATTATGAAATAGTTTGAATGCATGCCGAAAGTTATCAGGGCCAGTATGAGCATTCCAAACCGCTCAAATCTACAGTAACACATGATAATGGTAATTAAGTAATATCAGCATTATTGTGAGGTGAAATCAACAAATATTTATGAACAGCATTGGGATGAAAAGTATAACAATTTCTTCTGTCTTTATACAGCTTTGAAATTTGACAACACAGTCAGGGTCTTATTTTATTTTCTGTATTTTTTTGTTTGTTTGTTTGATGAAAAGTATAACAATTTCTTCTGTCTTTATACAGCTTTGAAATTTGACAACACAGTCAGGGTCTTATTTTATTTTCTGTATTTTTTTATAGTTTTATTTATTCATGTAGAACATCCATGAGCATAATTGCTATATTTATAATATGAGCAAATTTACATGAAGAGGAAACCAAACACTCTTTGTGTTCCCTTATTTTAAGAACAAACCTCTAAACACTTCTTAAATGCTTATATAAGAAGGAAATTACAAAAGAAAGGAACACTTAAAAGGATAGTTTAGCCAAAAATGTAAAATTCTGTCATCATTTATTCACCCTCATGTTGTTCCAAATTAATTGTCTTTTTCCATGCAATTACAGTGAACAAGAACTGAGACAACAAAGTATCATAGAGAAGAGTGATTATTCCAGATTTATTCATTTGTATGAAATGATTTAAAAAAAAAAATTAAATGTTTTTGCTCTCTATCATGACACACCAAGAACAGATTCATGCTCTCTACAGAAAAGATTATTTACCCTTACAGCACAGTGAACAGTGAAAGCATTAGTTCTGCTGTCCAGCTCTGTTTTCATTACATTTAATCTGTGAAAGAGTCATAAACAAAAAATACAAGTGATTTTCATTAAGGAAGGCTCAGTGATTGTATTGCATACATCTGCGGTAGATCTCTTATAGATCTCTTCAGGACAGATTCAACATTTTGAGAGCTTAAAACATTCCCTGGGGTTAAAAAGACTTTGCCCAGTGTGTCATCTGTGGTATGAATGATCACAACTTAAAAGTGCTTATATTTCGGCTTCCTCTGGTGTCTTTATCAAGTGTGGTCTGCTCTTGCTTGGGAAGGTTTTCCCTTCCCCAGAGCTCAATAGGAAAACATGTATTGCCCAGTGCTTAGTGAACAGCATTGCATCATCATACTTAAGTAACAGTAAAAATATGTTTATGGAAATTTACTCAAGTAAAGTATCTCATTAAAAATACTTAAAGTATCAAAAATGTATCAATTGCAACCTATAGCTAAGTCGTGGGTTGCTGGAGTCTTTAAAGGGGTCATATGATGCGATTTCAATTTGTCCTTTCTCTTTGGAGTGTTACAAGCTATTGGTGCATAAAGAAGATCTGTAAAGTTGCAAAGACTAAAGGCTCAAATCCAAAGAGATATTCTTTATAAAAGTTAAGAGTCAACCACGCCTACCTAAAATGGCTCGTTCTAACGCGCCCCCACATGTCTACGTCACGATCTGGGAAAATTTGCATATCTCCGCCCAAATGTTCACGCAAAGAAAGGCGTAAGTTTTATTCTCGCTGTAGTATTGTTGCCACCGCCACCATGTCGTGAAGGCACTGTGTTTCGTTGTGAAAGCGAAACTATTTTGTTTGGCCTTCCAAAAGAGGACGATATCCGCTTCGTCATGCCTGGAGCTGATCCGTGCTGGTCGCTGAGGAAATACATCAACTTCGTGCTGTCGATCGCCGGATCGGCTTTCACCATGGACGAAGCGGAGTCCAGCCTGGGGTCGTCACATGTGGTTGCCGCAAGCCCGCCGGCCTCCGCTCACTCTAGCCCACCATGTGTGACGCTGTGTGTTTTGTTGTGAAAGCGAAACTACTTTGTTTGGCCTTCCAAAA
>NW_015552620.1:42928-55092 GCF_001515605.1 Sinocyclocheilus anshuiensis | reverse complement strand
GCCGTTCTCAAGCCCGCCCACCTCTGCTCACTCAAGCCGGCCTCCGCATACTCTAGGCCTCTGGCCTCCACTCACTCAAGGCCGCGGTGTGTGATGCTGTTTTTATGTCCCCACTGGATGCAACAAATGCCTCGTTTATAATGGGTTTTAAGGTTTTTGTCTCGTTGCTCCGGCCGGACAGGGCATCATGATATTCTGGGGTCGTAATATTTCCATCACACGCTTGAGGTATTCGGCCAATCACAATGCACTGGATAGCTGGCCAATCAGAGCACACCTCGCTTTTCAGACCAATGAGCTTTGTAAAAATCGACGCATTTCAGAAAGGCGGGGCATAGAGGAGAAACAGTAATGTACAGTATGTGGAAAATAATGTGTTTTTTGAACCTTAAACCGCATAAACACATTTCATTACACCAAATACACAAAATAATGTTCTTTTTAGCAGCATCATATGACCCCTTTAAAACATTTAAATTTGACATAATTTGCTCAACCTCATGTTGTATGTTTTTTTTTCTTCTTATGCAGAATACAAATGAATCTTGGGGTTAATAGTTAATATATAAGGTGCAGAGTAATGTAACCTTACTGCAGTTATACACTGAATAAATGGATATCATACCACATTTCCATGGATAGACTGTCCTAGAATATCATGCACTTTCCAAACTAATACACTAAATACTGTCTGCTTCACTCTTGTTCAAAACACTATGGTAAAAACATGGTACTTTCTAGTATGTTGTATGTGAAATAGCCTATAGTGTAAAGTGTAAAGGGTGTAGGTGTTTAAAAATGTTGGTTATGATCTAGAGTGCCCCCTGCTTCCCACTTACACACCTTGTAGGTGTCGCCCTACTTCACAGCTTCACTGCAAGTTCCTAATGCTAAACCGGCCCAGTACTGATCTATACAGGCCCTGTCCCAAATGGAACACTTCATGTGCACTTGCGATCTTACGGACTTACAATGGCCGCCGCGTGTGCATGCGCGTGTCCGTTAAGACTGTAAAATAAAGATGGACGATGCGTCTCCACTTCTTTCCAGTATAGAAAATGAAGCCAAAACTTTGGCCCTGTCCCAAATGGAAAACTTCATGTTCACTTTCGGTCTTGCGGACTTACAATGGCCGTCGTGTGCGCGTTTCCATTAAGTCCACGAGACCATAGGGTGTCCCATTCGTCATTTTAGCGTTCAGAAGGGTGCTCGCAAGCGCCCCCTTTGCGGCCGTTATATGCCCTTGATCCGCACTTCTGCCGAGCCCGCACTGGTGCGAGCTCCGCAGCAGACTTCTACCCGACAGTCAAAGCGGCATTACGTCACGAAAGTGCAGACTCAGAGGAAGACCGTGAGGATTTAGGGTGCCATTTGGGACAGGGCCACAGTCTCACTATAACCCCAGAGTGTGCACGTGAAACCAGATATCCATGTTACTAGCCCTCATGAAGAGACGCTCTGTATTTATAGCCAATCCCAGGTACAATAAAGTCTTAATTGAAGCGTGACATCAGCAGTGGAATTCTCTCTCCAGCTCCGAGTGTCTCGTGTTTGCGTTTCATTTGGACCTTCTGTAGCTCTGCTCCTTATTCAGCACTGTGTTCGTTGTCTTCTGTCTTCCGTTTGTATTCTCACAGCGTGAAGATGAGGTTGTATGAATTTATTAGTGAACAACTCATTTTAAAAACTTCTTGTTCTTTGGTATGACATCCGATTTGAACATTATATGATAACTTTTGTTAACTCTTCAATAAATAAATCCACTTCACCAGCAGTGGCATAGACAGGGGAGGGGCCATGGGGGTACCCACCCCGAAAACTGGTTACATATAGTCAACATGCATGACAGAATGTATGCACTGAATTATGTTCTTAGGCTGATGATACGTGGGGCATCTTTTTGAGCAATGTTACAACCAGGTGAGACACAGGGCCCATGACCGATCTAAAGTATCCAGATAGAAATGTGTTACCCATTCTCAATGGGAAAGTGCCCAAGAAATATTGCTCAAAAAAGTGTCCCACATGGCTGTTTATAAAGTTTTAAATATGGATATTTTTCTTACAAAAACACACTGATTTGCTTCAAGAGGCCTTTATTAACACTCTGGAGCTGTTTGGAGCACTTTTATTATGGATAGATGCGCTTTATTGAACTTCTTTTGAACTATTGAAAAATAACACCCATTCACTGCCATTATAAAGCTTGGAAGAGCCAGGACATTTTTTTATATAACTCCGATTGTATTTGTCTGAAAGAAGAAAGTCATATACACCTAGAATGCCTTGAGGATGAGTAAATCATGGGGTTTAAATTTTTGGGTGAACTATTACTTTCAGGACTTTTCTGGACGCACGCCTGCAGGCGTGGGAGGCTCTCCATGGTATTGTGAAAGCACTGCTCACATGGCAGAGGCGTCCACTTCCACCAGGACCGGGAGTTGGGGATCTGGGTGAGTGAGGATGGGAGCAGTGCAGAAGGCCTCCTTGAGCTTCTTGAAGGCGGCCTGAGCTTCGGGGTTCCAGGATAGGGACTTGGGTAATCGACGGAGCATGGAAGTGAGAGGGGCTGAAGCCTGTGTTATACTTTACGCATGCGCGAGTCCGCTAGGGTCAGCTATGGTATGCATGACGTAAAAATCATCATCAGCGAGTGTGCCCATTTTTTGTGACCGCGCAGACAAGTACGCGCCGTCAGTAGGCTACACAAGCACCAACTGCACATGCGCAGGCTGTGTGAAGAAGCCCGTTGCTACTCGAACCTGTACAATTTGTCGATAAAACAATATAAAGACAGTCAGATGATCAATAATTCTGGGCAATTGTTTGTTCTCATGTTTGTTGCGGAGCAGACCATCAGCATATGCTTTCGGTAGTATAAATACAAGTAGTCCGCGTCCGCGCTGTCCGTGTACGCGTCCGGATTGCTCATGTGGAAAGTATAACACAGGCTTGAGAGGAGACTGAAATTCTGGATGAATCTGCGGTAAAAGTTGGCAAATCCGAGGAATCGCTGGAGTTCCTTGAACGACTGTGGCTGGGGCCAGTCACGGATGGCCTGGACCTTCCCCTGGTCCATCTGAATACATGCACTGATGATGTAACCGAGGAACTGTACCGTGGGGCGGTGGAATTCACATTTCTCGAGCTTCAAGTAGAGGTGATGTTTCCGGAGCTGCTGGATGACCTGCGTGACGTGGTGGCGATGTTCGGCCAGGTTCCGGGAGTATATCAGAATATCGTCGATGTACACAATGAAAAATCGGTGGAGGAACTCCCGGAACCCCATGGAAAAAAAACCCTGGAAGACAGACGGTGAGTTAGCCAGGCCATACGGCATAACCTGATATTCGTAGTGGCCAGAAGGGGTTATGAACGTCGTCTTCCACTCGTCGCCTTCCTGGATTCGAATGAGGTTATACACACTCCGCAGGTCCAGCTTCGAGAAGATGCGAGCCCCACAGAGTTCAAGGGCGGCTGGGACCAGGGGCAGTGTATAGGGAAGTTTGACGGTGTGCTCATTCAGGGTTCAGTAATCGATACAGGGCTGCAGGCCCCCATCCTTCTTTCCCACGAAGAAGAAGCTTGAGGTGGCCGAAGAGGTTGAAGGGCGAATGAACCGTTGTTGTAGAGCCTCCTTGATGTAGTCCTCCATTGCCTTGTGCTCCGGGATGGACAGGGGATAGACTCGACCCTTGGGGAGTTGCACTCCAGGCTGCAGGTCAGTGGCACAGTCCCATGCCCGATGAGGTGGTAACTTGGTGGCTGCCTGTTTGCTGACGACATCCTGGAACGCCGTGTAGTCAGACGGGATGACTGGGCTCTCCTGAGGTTCGGGGCTCTCCTCGAGGGTGGAGTTAACTTGGAGACAGGAGGATCTCTCCGGGGCCGCTGGAACATTTGAGAGACAGTTCTGGAAGCAAGCCTCACTCCATCGGATGATCTCGCTGGAATCCCATCTGACCTCGGGAGAGTGCTGGGAGAGCCATGGGCGTCCCATGATGATATCCACGGTGGGTCCCTCCAGTATCAGAAATGATATCGTCTCGCGGTGGAAACATCCCACACGCAGGGAGAGAGGTGGAGATTGGTACTTGATGCACCCACGCCCAAGCGGTTTCCCTTGGATAGTTTCAATCCTGAGCTCCCGGGCTTGCCTTCTTCGGGGTGGATCGGGCCGATTCAGGAGGGCTTGGGAGATGAAGGTTTCCCGAGGAGCCCGAGTCAATGAGGGCGGATACTGAAATAGAACGATGAGGAGTGAGTAGTTGGACTGTTAACAGTGGTAAGGTTGAGATATCAGGCTCTATACAGAGGGTACTCACCGCTGGGCGTGGTGGACGAGAAGGGCACGACTGAATGTAGTGCCCCGAAGCTCCACAATAGAGACACAGACCCATTGCGAGACGTCGAGCACGTTCCACACGTGACAGACGATAGGAGTCAACTTGCATTGGTTCTAGTACTGGAGGACAGGCAGCAAGTGAGGCTGGTGAATGAGAGGTTTCGACGGGTTGGCAGGCGGTTAGGCATTGAGAAATCTTTACGGCCTTTTGCATGAAGTTCTCTAAGCCCACTGTGTCATCATATATGGCCATCATGGCCCGGATCTGGGGGTCCAAACCCTGGCGGTAAGCCGTCAACAGCGACGCATCGTTCCATCCGCTAGTGGCCGCCAGGGTGCGGAAGTGCAGGGTATAGTCATCCGCCGAGGAAGTGCCCTGACGGAGACAAATGAGCTGATCGGCGACTGACAGAGAGCCAGTAGATTGGTTGAATTCTTCCTTAAAGTGGGCTGCGAAGGCATCGAAGGAGTTAATCAAGCTGCTCTCTGAATTCCAGATGGCTCGTGCTCAGAGCAAAGCCTGTCCCGTGAGCAGAGAGATCAGGAACGCCACCTTCACTCTCTCCAAGCTAAACTTCTGGGGCTGCATCTCGATAAAGAGAGATACTTGGAGTAAAAACAGCCACATTCAATCGCCTCACCTGAGTAGAGCGCTGGGAGGGCCATGGGACTGACTGAGGCAGATTGAGGTATGGTGACCGGAGAGCGAGCGGCTCGTACTCATTTTATAGCGAATATAAAAGGATATACTCAACTCAACTAAATTTTTATTTATAAAGCACTTTCAAAACCATTAAAATGGACCAAAGTGCTGTCCATAAATAATAAATAATACTAAAATACATGCAAACATAAAATAACAACAAAACATAACATCAAGAAAAACATGTCACCAATCCCTCACAATTCTCCAACCTAATCAAATGCCGAAAGCTTGATAAAATAAGTAGGTCTTCAAGTCCTTTTTAAAAATGTCCATGCTTGCAGAGGATTTTATAGAAAATGGTAACACATTCCAGAGAGCAGGAGCGGCAACAGAAAAAGGGCGGTCTCCACTACGCCTCAACCAAGACCGTGGGACAGTTAGGAGCATATTATGAGAGGAGCGCAGATGACGTTGAGACTGGTAAGAAATTAACGTCCTTTATATACTCAGGAGCCTGATCGTGCAATGCTTTATAGACAAACATTAACACCTTGTATTGTATTCTGTATTTTACAGGTAACCAGTGAAGCGATATCCATACTGACGTTATATGATCCCGTTTTCTGGTGTTTCTTAAGATTCTTGCAGCAGCATTTTGGACATACTGAAGACGAGAAACCAGGGATTCACTTACGCCTAAATAAAGAGCATTACAATAATACAACCGTGTGGAAATAAAGGCATGCAACACAGTCTCCAAGTCCTTGTTTGAAAGGATAGATTTCAGTTTAGACAATTTTCGTAACTTAATTTTCTTAAAGAAAGATGTTTTCACAACGCTGTTAACTTGCCGATCAAAGCGGATTTCAGAATCGAAAATTACTCCAAGATTCCTCACATAACCATTATTGGACAAAGGTCCATAACTTTCAATCAGGTCATTTCGAAGCTGTTTGTCCCAAACATAATAAACTCAGTCTTATCCTCATTTAGTTGTAAAAAATGATTTGCTAGCCATCCCTTTACCTCAGTCAAACACTTATAAAAAATAGCAAAATATGTACAGCCATCACACTCCAAAGGAAAATACAGTTGTAAATCATCAGCATACAAGTGATAATTAATATTGTATTTCTAAAAAATTGACCCTAAGGGTAACATATATAATGAAAATAAAGTCGGACTGAGAATTGATCCCCGAGGAACCCCCCAAGTGATAGTCGCAGATGTCAAAACATAATTTCCAATTTGAACTGAGCATGTCCTGTCATGCAGATAAGAAGAAAACCACTTAAGGGCTACGCCCTTAATCCCAACATAATCTCTAAGGCGTTCTATTAGGATCACATGATCTAAAGTATCGAAGGCTGCACTTCTTAAGTGCAATACTTAACAAGATATCGTTTGTAACCTTTAATAATGCTGATTCTGTACTATGTTTGGTCCTAAATCCAGACTGAAAAATATCTATTATGTTATTTCCAATCAAAAAGTCAACAAGTTGATTATGGACAGCTTTCTCTAAAATCTTATTCATAAAAGGCAATTTGGAAATAGGCCTACAATTTTTGAAATCCTGTGAATCTAAGTTTGTTTACTTTAAAACAGGTTCAATAACAGCAAGCTTAAACCCTAACGGTACAGTGCCATAAAATAAACTATTGTTAATAATCAATAATATACTGGGACCAATAGTGTCTACCACCTCCTTAAACAATCGAGATGGGAGAATGTCATAAAGAGAGGTAGTCGGCTTTAAATTGATTTTATTTATTTTTTTCCAACTGAGCTAATGTAATCGATTCAAATTTACTCAAGCAATGAGACGGATTTATTATGTTGGCTACAACATTCCCTACAGGCACAATATCCGACCGAATCCGATTAACCTTATCAATAAATAACTTTAAAAAAACTCTCACACAGATCCTTAGATGGAGTAGAGAAAAAATTATTTGAAATCCTGTGAATCTAAGTTTGTTTACTTTAAAACAGGTTCAATAACAGCAAGCTTAAACCCTAACGGTACAGTGCCATAAAATAAACTATTGTTAATAATCAATAATATACTGGGACCAATAGTGTCTACCACCTCCTTAAACAATCGAGATGGGAGAATGTCATAAAGAGAGGTAGTCGGCTTTAAATGCAATATTATATTTTCCAACTGAGCTAATGTAATCGATTCAAATTTACTCAAGCAATGAGACGGATTTATTATGTTGGCTACAACATTCCCTACAGGCACAATATCCGACCGAATCCGATTAACCTTATCAATAAATAACTTTAAAAAAACTCTCACACAGATCCTTAGATGGAGTAGGGAAAAAATTAATAGACGGACTCAATACTTTATCTATGATTGAAAACAATACCTTCAGGTTATTTGAATTTTGCGATATAATTCGTGAAAAATACGTAGATCTAGCGGCTTTAACAGCATTTCGATAGTTTGATAGCGACTCTCTAAAAATATCATAAGATACTTGCAATTTATCTTTAAGCCACTTACGCTCAGCATGCCGACAAACCCGCCTCATATTCCGAGTCACATCATTTAACCAAGGTTGTTTTTTAACTTTATGACATCCCAATTTAAAAGGTGCAACATTATCCAAAATCTTTAAGCAAACATGATTAAAAGAGTTTACCAATTCATCAGGTCCTATAGGGTGCAACATTGTAAACTCAGTAGGAAAAGGTAATTCAGTAGTAAAAGCAGTTGAAAAGGCACTAGATGTGGAGGTAGTAATAACCCGTGACAAGAAAGAAGGGGGCTGATAACAGAATACATGTGTTGCAAAAGACAGATTAAACCTAATAGGCATATGATCCGAGATAGCCTTTTCTTCAACACGGTTTTCTCGTTGGGGATAACGATAGAAAATATCTGAGTCAAGTGTATGCCCATGATTGTGTGTAGGGCCAGAGACACATTGAAATCAATGAAAAGAATCAACAATTCAAAAATTCTTTGGCCATAGGTTTACCGGAACAACAGACATGGATATTAAAATCACCCATAATCAAACTCCTGTCTGCAGATGGAATGACCACAGTTAAAAACTCATAAAATCCATAGAAAAAATTCTTATTATAGCCAGGGGGCCTATATATCAAGGCACAAATCACTGACAAGGGCAAGTCAATCTTCATTAATTGCACTTCAAAACACTTGAAACTTTCAACAGGCTATAACTTGCATTTAATCATGGTATTAAAAATAGCAGCCAAGCCTCCACCTCGACGATTACTCCTCGAAGTACTTAAAGGGTTAGTTCATCCAAAAATGAAAATTAGGTTGTTTTTTACTCACCCCCGAGGCATCCTAGGTGTATATGACTTTCTTCTTTCAGACAAAACCAGTCGGAGTTATATTAAAAATTGTCTTTGATCTTTCAAGCTCTATCGTTGCACTCAGCGGGTGTTGCAGTGCTACTGTTCAAAAGACCTGAAATAAAAAGCACCCTTCCATAAAAAAAAATGAGGGGATTCGTGAGCACGCAAATTTCTCATTGCTCAATGCTGCAAACACGTGTTATAGCCTAAATAGAAAGTCTGCATACACTTGCACCTGTTAATCGTTTACATTTTGTATTAGTTCATGATGCTTTTGTGCAATAGATGAATAACAATTAATTTGTTTTAGATATTTTATGTTTAGATATTTCTATTTTGCAGGAGTCTCGTTAATCATTTTATTCTCCCGCATCCCGCACACACGAGTATCTACCCACCCGCACCAGCACTCGCCCATCTTGTCCCGCGCCGCACTCTGTTGCGTCGGGTCTCGCGGGAGTGCAGGACTCTAATCCACTGGCACTTGACTCGACAGTGCGTGTGCTACATCCTTTTTACAATCTCTAGATTATAAAACACTGCATTCTGTCAGCAATGTAACGCGCCAGTAACATATAGAGACCTCGGCTTGTAACTATACTCTAATTACTATTTTGAAAATTATAATGCGTTAAATTACTCTGTTACTAAAAAAGTAATCAAATTACAGTAGCGCGTTACTAAATAATGCGTTACTAAGTAATGCGTTACTGCCCAACACTGCTCGCGGCATGACATTTGCAGCAACATCGCTGGAAATTTGCTCAGAAATTTGCTCTTAGATGTGCCGGATGGCCGCAGGGGAAGGCTTCTGGCTTCTTCTGCTGCCGGGGGCTCCTTCTACGGTGGCAAGCAGCAGGCTGAGCTGAGCTTCTTCCTTCTTCGGCTTCTTACTTGCAGAGTCAGCGAGGAGATGATCATCGCTGAAGGAGAAAAATTCTTACAAAATGGTGCTCAGAGACGACTTTTTCTGTAAATCAACGAGATTTTTATATTTTAGCTTTAAGTTTTAATAATTTTATGTGCTTTTATAATTTTTAGAGTTTGTTTTTTAAAGCTGCAGAAATGCATCGTACTAAGCAGCGAATTACATTATTGTACACCCCAGATGAGTTTTGAGAAGTCAATTAAATGATTAATTAAAAAGATTCATTCATGAGTAAAATATTAAAGCTGCAGTCCGTAAGTTTTGCCTGTTTGTCGCCATCTCTGTTTGAAAACCTGCAATTGCAGCTGTGTGCGGAATTATATTCCATGCGTGGGGTTGTGCTCCAGCACAGATGAATCTTTTGAGTATGTGTGGCAGTCAGTCAGGCACCGTGGATATTTACTGGATATTTACTGTACATCGCAATCACAGATTCTAGCCTACGTCTTGGAATATATGACCCAAATAAGAATTTTCACCATATACTGTCATCTAGACAAGTAACAAGTCGTTCTGACCAACTGAGGAAAATAGGATTACAATAAATTGTGCTACCAATGGTGATTAAGTGTAACAATCGGTTAGCTCGTATCACATTAAACCGTGCAAATTATTATTATCGTTGTACTTCACAATCACAGATTCTAGCCTACGTCTTGGAATATATGACCCAAATAAGAATTTTCACCATATACTGTCATCTAGACAAGTAACAAGTCGTTCTGACCAACTGAGGAAAATAGGATTACAATAAATTGTGCTACCAATGGTGATTAAGTGTAACAATCGGTTAGCTCGTATCACATTAAACCGTGCAAATTATTATTATCGTTATACTTTCTTCTCTAATTATTAATGTTAACATCCGCATTGCGTGACTATGAGTATAGTAGGGGTCGACCGATTATCGGCGCCGATATTAAGCATTTTTATGATTATCGGTATCGGTCATTTTCAAAACCGATTCGCCAATAAAATAAACATATTTTGAAACACGCTATTTGGCTCTGATGCAGCCTGTCAGAACTCACCACTCTGAGGCCTAAAGCAATCTCCGCCCACCGCCCATCTGATTTGTTGGGAGTCACGAGTCCGACCAATCAATGCGGAATTCACTCTCACTCTGAAAGCGCTTGTGACCTGGAGTCGCTTCAGTGATCAAGCATCAGTTGTCTCTCAAAGGTAAGGCAGCAGCACACGTTGCTTAATTTGCAACAAATCACAATCCACATACGTTACACTGAAGTTGCAAAACACCTCAATATTATCTATGATTTCCGCAATGCAGAAAATTTGGACGGAATCGCGGAATCCAGTCATATAAATGAAATTTACTGTATGACGCGGAATATCACGGAATTTGTCAAAGTTTGGATGAATTAGTCAAAAGTAGGTCAGTACACTTAAATAGAGTCGCGATATGAACTAGTATCTGTACATATTTAGCCGCAAAAAAATACTATTTAAATATTAATCCTGCATGTTCTGCGTGTCTCTGTGTATGTAAATGGCACAGATGCGCGGTTTTGTTTTCTACACATACAAAGTGTGCGACACTCGCGGTGATTTCTCACTACATGAGGACGAAAATACATGAACAACATCTCCAGAACTGCTCTGACTCCCGCTGAGTGTCACTTCATGATCATTTGACAGTTTCATTTGAGTAAAACTGCAGTGTTTCCCACAGACTTGCACTCGTTTGTGGCGGCATATATATGCAAATTCATTCTCTGGCAGCAGGAGGCGCTGTTGGAGTGGTAGAGATCAAGGTTTCCCCAGTAACGCTGTACACAAAGCAGCGCTCCACTCACAAACGCTGCTTTATCAGATATTACATGCAAGAAGAAATTAAAATTACATCCAAAATTTTCTGAAGACAGTCGGTTTCCTTCAGAACTACAGTGATATAAAAACTCCCGCACGTGGTTTCAATTTTGAAACGTGCAGTGCTCATGTTTATTCAACGAAGTCAAAGCCTTTTGGAAAATCTGTTTGTGGCGGTCAGTTTTGATATTGTGGCGGGCGCCACAAATAAATCCATGAATGGGAAACACTTACATAGGCTACAGAAACTTAAAAGTTCCTCATCCCTGTCAAAATATAAGTTCGGGTTAGCTTAAATAAATGATCAGAAATCTAGTACTGTGGTGCAGTATGATATGCATAATACTACTACAACAATTATTACAACTTTTGTTTAAAAGAATAATCACACAATATGCTATTTCTTCCATGTTTTAATTGAAATAGTAAACCCTTTGTTTGCCAAAAAATAAAGAGTTTAACTCTAATTTGATTTAAAGATCAATTAAATTGATTTATGCCTTTGTTTGCACTGTACTGTAAATTAAAACTAACTAAAATTTCTAGTGTCACATAGGCCAAGACATTTCAATAGGATATTGAACTAAGTGTGCCTGTAAAAGGCTATTAGTGTTATAGTTTCATGAAAATAGTTGCAGTCTTCTTAACAACTTCTACAATATAGCTATGAAGACAATTAAATTATTTACACTTATTATATACGCTTTTTTTTTAAGTTAATCCATTGATGTGCATTAGATGATGAATTGAATAGTCACCTCTACTATTGTAGGTTATGTTTTAGCCATCAGAAAATAATTAATGAGATATTATGAGAGGTTATGCTATTACACATACATTTCTAACATGTAACTTATTGAAGCCAAATACTTACATTTCCCCAAGCTGTTTAGCTGTAGTACAGTATTCATAGGCTTAATCGTGAAGCATACAGTGGCCCCACTTTTAACTCTCTCTTTAGTTTATATTACCCTTATTGTACTGTAGATGGATGCACAGAGGAAGACGAGTAAGAAGTGCAGTGTGGGAGTACTACACAACCAACACCAGGGAAGGCAGTTTTTGTCAGAGCCCTT
>NW_015552620.1:33607-42586 GCF_001515605.1 Sinocyclocheilus anshuiensis | reverse complement strand
ATCGGTCTACTTGATCTGTAATAATCGGTATCGGCCCTGAAAAACACATATCGGTCGACCCCTAGAGTATAGTGTATATTAGCGTGTGAATTCAGTTTCTGTACGATCTAATCTCTAATTGTCATACCATTCTAATTTCATATTAAGAAATTATTTTAACCCAAAAAGCAAATTATGCTCTCTTCGAACTGGTTGTCTTTAAAATACAGATCTTGTGTAATACCAGGCTATCTGTAATCAGATGCACATTTAAAACTGGAATATAATTTAATTTCATTCACATGTGTTTCATAAACACATCATCCTTTCTGGATTACAATGCGCCATCAAAATGATAAAATTAATTATTCTAGCTGCTGTGAGAAAAGGCTATAAATGATGCGCCACCTGCAGGATCCGCACATGTGATATAGCCTACTAGCCGGGACAACTTCTTTATGTTTACAGATGTGACGTAATGACGCAGTGCCATGCTCGAATTTCCAGCGGAAACCTACCCGTACCACTCAAATTAAAAAACATTATTATAAGCTTACCTTTGTGAATTGGACTAAAGTAAGGCGATAGTTTCGAACATTGGCTGGTCATGCACTTGCTCAAATATTGATTTCAGAAAATGTTTTAACCAAAAAAAGTTACGGACTGCAGCTTTAAATATTTCCATTTATATTTCAGTTTTAGTCATTTTAGTGCTTTAACTTAAGCTTGTTTATTTTTCTAATTTTTGTTTTAGTTTTTTGTTTTTAAGTTATTCATCTATTATTTATTTATTCATTTATTTCTGCTTTATTTCAATTTCCTAAAATAATAATTTAATAGTTTTAGTTTTAGTTAAATATAACAACACTGTTTACAATAAATTTTTCGCCCTTGCCTGTTTTATTGCAGCAGTCAGTATGTGGTATTTTTGATTGATGGTGATGAGATTAATTTCTAAATTAGCTTGTTTGTTTGCATGTTATAAAAAAAAACACCTCTCTTGTTTTCTCCCCAGAGGAACTGTGGCCTTTCTCTTTCATTATCACTTGCATATTTTGGTCCATAAAAAGTGATATTTATCCCCTAGACAACTTTATTTTTTTCATTATAGTTTTGCTGATTGAATGAATTACCTTTAAAAAATGTATTATATTGGTATTTTTGTGCCTGACTCCTTTTTATGTACTCGGGAACGAGCTTTTCATAATGTATAAGGTTATGAAAAATAACAATGATATGGTGTTGTTGTTTTTTTGTTTTTTTTTTTTACCCGCCTGAGAGCAGGCATTGTTTCTAAAATATTTTATTATGTTTGGATGAGGTCCACAAGGTAGCACAAGACCATACTAAAACCTGTTTTGTATGAGCTCTCTGCCACTAAATCGCTTTTTAATTAGATTTATAATCAGGACTTTCTATTTGCTATGGGTAATTAAAGCCCATGGCAGGAGCTGTAATTATCAGTATTTAATCATTGCTTTGAAATTGAATAGTGTTCAGCACATAGTTCATATCAAAATAGTGAACTGGATGAGGGATAATATCCCCTATATTCAAGTTCATGCACAGATCTGGGCCTGCACGAGTAAATGTCACTCACAATGTAAGCAGGGGACTAACTCAATGAATAAAGAAAAGAGGCGCCCTCTAGCTGTCAGGTCTTTTCGTTTTATGCTCTACCCTTTTACTCAGAGAACAGCATGCTCAAGGTTTGAAGGTCCGCATTTTAAGTTACAACAAAACTGTGATCTATCTATCTATCTATCTATCTATCTATCTATCTGTCTATCTGTCTATCTGTCTGTTTGTCTGTCTGTCTGTCTGTTGTCTGAGGTAAATAATTTTCAGCTTTTCCCGTGTAGCCTGTCACAACAATAGGCATACAAATATGTACAGTATACAACTACACTCTTTAATAAAACAGTGTTACAGACAAGGTGGCACTTTGGTTAGTCGTGACTTATATGTTATCATTGTAATATACCAAACTATATGAGCTATACAATCTGTTTGAGAGTGTGAAATTATCTAATTTAAACACAATTGTTGGCCACATGATGACTTTTGATTATCAAAAATGTTGTCTCTTTAGCAGCTGTGGCCATTATGAGAAAACATTACCATTTACGAGGTGGCGATTGTGTATGAATTTTTACAATTTTATTTGTACGACAACGGATGATTTTTTTTTTAAGTAAACATGAATTCCACCCATAAATATAACTCTTAGTGGGAAGTAAGCAGATCGTACGAAAAGGTTTGAATGAGATTGTTTACGAATTTATACAAACTATCCACCAATTCGCCAAAACGTAAAATAGTCCCAAATTGCCATGAGAGTGTGTTGGACAGATCAGTCTTGCCCACACAACCAGGGGCACCTTAAGATAACAAGAGGCCCCTGGGCTACAGCGTTACATTAGACCCCCTCCCCCCCCTCTAGGGCTGCACGATTAATCGAAATTAAATCGCAAAGGCGATAAATCGCGATTAGGCAGAAGCTGCGATTGTCATGCGTTACTTTCAATGAAGCACGGTTCTGTGATCAGCAGTAAATCTCCAAAATATGCCTCACAGAAGAAACCCAGGAAATGCCTATAGCGGTTGCTGAATAAACATTAGATTTAACTGCTTTCATTAATTCAACGTGACTAATAAACACACAACTACGACAATATATGGTTTATCTGAGTTTGTCTTGTTATAATTTTTATTATAATAAAGTATATAGAAGCTGCGATTGTCATGCGTATCTTTCAGTGAAGCATGGTTCTGTGATCAGCAGTAAATCTCCATCCAAAGACCACAGGGCGCTCTCGCGCTGAAACTCCAAATACGCCTTGCAGAAGAAACCTAGGAAATGCCTATAGCAGTAGCTGGATAAACAGAAGATTTAACTGCTTTCATTAATTCAACGTGACTAATAAACACACAACTACGACAATATATGGTTTATCTGAGTTTGTCTTGTTATAATTTTTATTATAATAAAGTATATTATAATGCAATGCTAATTGACATGCCTTTCACTGCTTAGAATACTATGAAATATGTTGCGTGCCTTATTCTGTGTAAGAAGGCACATCATGTCACAGAAGGATTTATTTCAAACACTCAACTGATGTTATGAAGTGAGTTGAGTAAAAACGTTATTAAATGCGGTATTTGCACGTGCTTTCAGATGGAGCAGCATTTACCACACAGAGCCGTAGTTCACTGACAAGCTACATGTAACCAAGGTTACTAAAGCCCATATTAAACCTGTAAAAGAAAGAAAAAGAAGTATTATAATGCACATAATATTTTTTTATTATATTATTTTAATGTTTTAGAAATCAAATATTGCTTAAGAAATTTAGTAAATGTCAAAAACTAGAAAATAAATTAAATTGAACAATTAGGAATAGCTCCGCCCTTAGTGGGTTGCGTCATCTCTAGCGCTAAATAGAGGTGAACAGTCTCGTCACGGGGGGCGCGCAAGATGGCGACCGTGGAGGATGTTAATCTGTGAGGTCGAGAAGTTTCTTCTCCCAATTCCCACCCTTTGTATTAATTATATTAACCTGATCGAATAATAACTCTGTAATCTTGTTTACTCCACTTTTGAGCTGTATTTGTTGTTGTAAATATATCTCATCAATAAGTTTTAATCGCCGTTAAATCTGTGAGATTGAGAAGTTTCTTCTCCCAATTCCCACCCTTTGTATTAATTATATTACCCTGATCGAGTAATAACTCTGCAATCTTGTTTACTCCACTTTTGAGCTGTATTTGTTGTTGTAAATATCTCATCAGCAAGTTTTAATCGCCGTTAACGTGCAAACTAATTGACGTAACTGCAAGCTATGGCTGGAAAACGCAAAGAAAGACAAAGTTCCAAGAAAGACCCTCAAGAGGTGTGGATGGATGCTGAACAGGAAATCGCGGAGGTGCATGATTATGCACAAATCCAACAGCAACGTGAAATTTTGCTTTCTAAAGGTTTGACATAACTTGATTTGGCTCCGCATACCCCCGATTCAAAGAAATCAAAAAAACGAGCCATCCCTCCTCGACCTGCAAAATAACATCGTCAGAATGCTGACAGAAAAAAATAACGAAAGAGCTGACGGTTTGGAAAAAAATAATTAAAAAGAACTCTGACGGGATTGAGGCTCTCCAGAAATCCACCGAATTCTTGTCTCGTGAGATCAATGACATCAAAGCAGATCTGACTGGACTGAAAACATCGAGCATTACCCATGACAAGATAACATTGGCAGAATGCTGACAGAAAAAATTAATGAAAGAGCTGACGGTTTGGGAAAAAATCATTAAAAAGAACTCTGATGGGATTGAGGCTCTCCAGAAATCCACCGAATTCTTGTCTCGTGAGATCAATGCCATCAAAGCAGATCTGACTGGACTGAAAACATCGAGCATTACCCATGACAAGAAAATACTGGATCTGGAAGTTAAAGTGATCGAAATGGAGAGATATAGAAGGCGCTGGAACTTGAGGCTTCATGGTCTTGCCGAACATGAAGGCGAAGACATTAAACAGAAGGTCGTGGACATCTGCGCTGCAGTGCTGCCAGAGGAAAAGGGAAAGTTCGCTGCCGAAATTGACGTGGTTCATCGCGTTGGAAGGAGGCTCGACATGAACCAGAGGCCAAGAGCTGTGATTCTCCTGTTGAGATCCAGGTATATCAGAGGCTTGCTGTGGAAAAGTGCAAAGAAAAGCAGTTTTTTGAAAGAATAGAAGTTGAGATTTGCTGAAGATCTGTCGGCAGTTGATAAAGAGACCAGGAATCAGCTGTGGCCAAGTGTTGAAGCTGCACGAAAAGAAGGCAGGAGGGCTTATTTTGTTGGGACCAGAGCATTTGTGGACGGGAAGGAGATTTTTGTGAAGTAGGCAATGACATTTATGTTTGACTCGAGTTTACAAATGCCTACAGTATGCCAGGTCACATCAGGTGAACTTTAATGTTATGCGGGGTTTGGAGATGTAAACTTCTGTTCTGAAGTTCTTCTGTGAGTATGTGTTCACTCGCTGTTTTTTCACTTAATGTTAGAGGTATGAGAAATTTACTTAAAAGAAAAGCAATCTTTTTGTTTTGTAGAAAATATTTTTGTGATTTTTATTTCATCCAAGAGACACATGCATCTGAATCAGACTTTCAGTTTTGGAAGAGCCAGTGGGGAAACGATATGTGGATGTCGTATGGTAGCAATCATTCTACAGGTGTTGCAATTTTGAAGGGTAAATTTAGAGGAAAAATTGTTAAAAGTTATTCACATTCTTTGGGCAGATGGGTCATTTTGATTGTCGAATTCAACCAGCAATATTTTGTATTAGGGAATATATATGCAACGAACAGTGCTGTAAGGAATACAAGTTTACTACAAGAATTTGAAGAAAGAATCTGAAACATCTTGGACAGTCCTTGGACATCTTGAAACATCCAGATGCTAAACTAATTCTTGGAGGAGATTATAATTCTATTTGGGATATTAATTTAGACTGTATTCCTCCTCGTGGAAATAGTTTAAATAATTTCAATAAGGGAAAGTTCGCTGCCGAAATTGACGTGGTTCATCGCGTTGGAAGGAGGCTCGACATGAACCAGAGGCCAAGAGCTGTGATTCTCCTGTTCAGATCCAGGTATATCAGAGGCTTGCTGTGGAAAAGTGCAAAGAAAAGCAGTTTTTTGAAAGAATAGAAGTTGAGATTTGCTGAAGATCTGTCGGCAGTTGATAAAGAGACAAGGAGTCAGCTGTGGCCAAGTGTTGAAGCTGCACGAAAAGAAGGCAGGAGGGCTTATTTTGTTGGGACCAGAGCATTTGTGGACGGGAAGGAGATTTTTGTGAAGTAGGCAATGACATTTATGTTTGACTCGAGTTTACAAATGCCTACAGTATGCCAGGTCACATCAGGTGAACTTTAATGTTATGCGGGGTTTGGAGATGTAAACTTCTGTTCTGAAGTTCTTCTGTGAGTATGTGTTCACTCGCTGTTTTTGCACTTAATGTTAGAGGTATGAGAAATTTACTTAAAAGAAAAGCAATCTTTTTGTTTTGTAGAAAATATTTTTGTGATTTTTATTTCATCCAAGAGACACATGCATCTGAATCAGACTTTCAGTTTTGGAAGAGCCAGTGGGGAAACAATATGTGGATGTCGTATGGTAGCAATCATTCTGCAGGTGTTGCAATTTTGAAGGGTAAATTTAGAGGAAAAATTGTTAAAATTTATTCACATTCTTTGGGCAGATGGGTCATTTTGATTGTTGAATTCAACCAGCAATATTTTGTATTAGGGAATATATATGCAACGAACAGTGTTGTAAGGAATAAAAGTTTACTACAAGAATTTGAAGAAAAAATCAGAAACATCTTGGACAGTTTTCCAGATGCTAAACTACTTCTTGGAGGAGATTATAATTCTAATGCATCTGAATCAGACTTTCAGTTTTGGAAGAGCCAGTGGGGAAACGATATGTGGATGTCGTATGGTAGCAATCATTCTGCAGGTGTTGCAATTTTGAAGGGTAAATTTAGAGAAAAAATTGTTAAAAGTTATTCACATTCTTTGGGCAGATGGGTCATTTTGATTGTCGAATTCAACCAGCAATATTTTGTATTAGGGAATATATATGCAACGAACAGTGTTGTAAGGAATAAAAGTTTACTACAAGAATTTGAAGAAAAAATCAGAAACATCTTGGACAGTTTTCCAGATGCTAAACTACTTCTTGGAGGAGATTATAATTCTATTTGGGATAATAATTTAGACTGTATTCCTCCTCGTGGAAATAGTTTAAATAATTTCAATGAATTACATAATTTGTGTTTAGGATTGGATTTAATTGATATTTGGAGGATCAGAAACCCAGCTAAACAAGAATTTACATGGTGTTCTAGTGACAGGAGTAAACAGTCTAGAATAGACTTTTGGCTCATATCCAGTGTATTAGAAAATCAAGTAAGCCAGGTTACTGTGGAAACATCTGTCCTTACTGACCATAAAGTCATTTATCTAGTTATTGACTTATCTGGAAATACTAATAAAAATATAAGAACACGAACACACTGGAAATTAAATAAGGCAATACTGGAAGATGACTTGTTTAAAAAAGAAGTTAAAAATATTATTTTGAGTTGCTGGAACAATGCAAAAAGTTCAAATAAGTATGGTACCAATTGGGAGTACATGAAGTACCTTATAAGGAAGCAAGCTATTGTTAGAGAGAAAATAATAGCACAGTCTAAAAGGACTAGAGAGGAACAGGTAATAAAAGAGATAGTTAATTTGACAAGTATTAATGTAATGAATCAGCAGGACAAACTCAGGTTATTTGAATTACAGTTACAATTAGATGAGATGTATGAATATAAAGCCAAAGGGGCATTTGTAAGGTCTAGAGGAAAATGGCTTGAAGAAGGGGAGAAAAACTCCAGGTACTTTTTTAATTTAGAAAAAAGAAATGCTGAACTGAATTCTGTATTAAAACTTAATATGAATGGGGAGGTGTCTGAAGATTATGTTAAAATTTCTAATTATATATCAACCTTTTATCAGACGTTATATAGTAAAGAAGATGATGGCAATACAAGACTTTTTTTAGAAAGCATTAAAGCAAATGCTAAATGTATAGATCAGGATAGTATGATGTCGTGCGACAAAGATATTTCTATAGAAGAAGTTAGATTTGGGATCAGTAAATTAAAAGACAATAAATTTCCCGGTAATGATGGTTTGGTCAGCGAATTTTACAAGGAATTTCAAGAACAATCATCTGAGTTTTTACTATGTGTGTTTAATGAAGCTATAGAACGTTTATTGATTCATCAGAGATTATTTCTAACCGTTATCATGTTATTCTTGGTTGTTGTTTTTTTGTTTGTTGTCTTTGATATTGAATGAGGAGTTTCTTGGAGTTCTGAGTTAGAACTGTTTCTGCCATCAACGAGGAGTGCTCAACATTGGTGGAAACTGGCGGGCCAAACTGTTTTTTCGTGAGCTAGGACAACATTTCATGTTTCATCGAAGTGGTAGGACCACACGTATTATTTTTTTCCCCTTCCCTGGATATTATCACAACTGTGAACAATAACTGTTTTTTTTCCCCCTCTTTTCATCTCGGAGTTTGCGTATCTGCGTTCTTTAACACTGAAACAGGAGTACGAAGGATACTAACCTGAGCTAAACTCCTGTTTATTTACCCGAGTCATTTCTGTCATCTGTCATCAAAGACAGTTAATTGAAAAGAACTCTGATTTGGGTGTCATCGGACATTTTACCTGAAATGTATCGTCCAAACTGCTATTTATTTGTTTTGTTTTGTTTTTTCCTCCCCGTCTTTTATTGAAATTGTTCTGGAAAAAGAGAATACAATGGTTATGGAGTCATATAACTGTCATTTGGGTTTTGAGTGTTAACTGGTTATACCATTTATGTGAAAAAGAAACCTGGTTGTTGAAAGATAGCTATAAACCAAACCAAGCTAGAAATAAAACTGAGTAAATAAGGAGTACCAGAACTAAGTAAAGAACTAACAGAATAACTAAAGAGCTGAATAACTAATTTTTAATTTAAATATAACATAATATAAATGTAATATAAATAATTACAGAACTAAATAACACACAAAGAGTACCCTCTCCCTCCTTCATTTTTTTTAAGTTAGACATCAACTTTCTTAGTATTCCTCAATCTATTAATTATAAACAATATAACAAGAAAAAAATAGTAAAACATAAAATAATGCCAGTTTTCTTATTTTTTTGTATAAAAGTGTATAGGGTCGCTAGAGACCCGAGGTATATAAATGTGTAAGTATTTTTTCCTGCGCAACTATATTTACATATCAGATGACTCAATATGTGCAATGCATCTTTTTTTTTCCTCAAGGTGGCACTGTTTGATACACAATGATGATGTGACGTTTCACTCATAATTACCGCAGGCATAAAACAAACGAATATCATCAGCAAAAATTGAAGTGGTTTGAATGGCTT
>NW_015552620.1:29411-31292 GCF_001515605.1 Sinocyclocheilus anshuiensis | reverse complement strand
ATTCATTCATTCATTCATTCATTCATTCATTCATTCATTCATTCATTCATTCATTCATTCATTCATTCATTCATTCATTCATTCATTCATTCATTCATTCATTCATTCATTCATTCATTCATTTATTCATTCAGGAAAAAAAGAAATCAGTGAATACGTTTACTATTCAGTAAGGATGCATTCAATTTAAGAGTTTTACATTGTTACATTAAAAAAATTCTAATAAATGTTCTTCCGTTGAACTTTCTCTTCATTTGAACTTTCTATTCATCAACAAACTCATCAAAAAAGAAATGTATGATGGTTCCCTACCAAAAGTTTTATGCAGCAAAACCGTTTTCAACTGTAAGAAACATGTGGCATTAAATACTGAAATAATGGCTGCTGAAAAATTAGCTTTGCCATCACTTTTTAAGTATATTAAAATAGATCACAATTTAACCCTTAAATGCATACCTCAAGTCTTTAGCGACCCGGGACATCATTCTCTAGCCTCTCCCTCCTTCATTTTTTTAAGTTAGACATCAACTTTCTTAGTATTCCTCAATCTATTAATTATAAACAATAAAAAAAATAAAAAATAGTAAAACATAAAATAATGCCAGTTTTCTTATTTTTTTGTATAAAAGTGTATATAGAGACCCGAGACCCGAGGTATATAAATGTGTAAGTACATATCTGATGACTCAATATGTGCAATGCATCTTTTTTCCTCAAGGTGGCACTGTTTGATACACAATGATGATGTGACATTTCACTCATAATTACCGCAGGCATAAAACAAACAAATATCATTAGCAAAAATTGAAGTGGTTTGAATTGCTTTACTGCAGAGCAATTACTATACGCAATGAAATATAAATGTCTCTGTCATTTGATGCTGGATGTGGTGAATAAGCTGCCAGTGATCAAAATATTGAATATGAGGTCATTGAAAACGATAGGTTTGAGAATATGGCTGAGATCGTGAATATGAGCCAGATGCTGAACGTACTGTGGAAGTGCGCTCTGACGAACCCGAATATGTAATAATGATTGGCGAAACATTCATGCATTTAAGGGTTAAAAAGGGGTTCTTTTGTGAATTTTTTTTTTTTTAAGCTGTCATTTTGTTTTTTTCCTTCTTGTCTTTTCCCAACGCAAACAATGAATACAAAGAAATACAAAAGAAAAATACTTACCTTTTCAACTATAATCCTGTCTTCTGTGATTATTTCCCTTGTCTTGCTGCAATGCTGGCTCAAGAGCGAATGTAGTCTTCTGATCTGGTCCAAGGCATTAGAAAGTGGTTTATGTTTAGGTTGTAGGTCACTTCCTGTGTGTTGCTGCCGTGTGTTTTGAGTTTGAGCTCCGTCAAGTTAATTCTTTATCGTCTAATTTTTATCTTAAAATCAATTTTATACACCATCATTTTCGTTTCTATAACGTGTGAATATATCCCCTATCGTATTCTACAACAAAAAACAATCAGAGCGCCTTGTTATCACTAGTTTTATTTTGATTTCCCGAGACCGCTATTAGCATATAGCCCATTAGCATCACCAGCGTGGTTGTCAGAGCACCTTGTTATCACTAGTTCTATTTTGATTTCCCGAGTCCGCTATTAGCATATAGCCCGTTAGCATCGCCAGCGTGGTTGCCGCTAATCTCACTTACATTGTTAATACTCTATTCACACACATTACCATTGTTTTACTCACTGTTACCTGCTTTAATGGTGGATGTGTGTCTACCTTTGAGTGCAGGTGAGGATACGTTCGAACTGCATTCGGTGCAGGTCGGGCTGGAGGCCGTGGAGAAGCAGATCCGCGACCTGGTGGAGAGGCAGGCCCAGCTGAGAGAGCGGAGAGCCGCGCTGGAAACATCCCAGGCTGACGCTCA
>NW_015552620.1:26556-28629 GCF_001515605.1 Sinocyclocheilus anshuiensis | reverse complement strand
GTGCTCTCGATGTTTCTGCGCAGATACCCGCGATCCTGAAGGGCGACGAGAGCACCGGAGCGGTCGTGCTTCACGCCGTGGTTAACGACACCAAGCTGCGGCAGATGGAGACACTGAAGAGGGACTTCAGGAGCCTGATCAAGTCGGTGCGCAGCACATCGTCCGCGACGACAATCATCATGTCAGGACCGCTTCCCACGTATCGGCGAAGACACGAAAGGTTCAGTAGACCGTCCGGGCAGAACTATTGTCCCAGCCACCAAAGATAGATTCACAAATAACCTGCCTGATTTATCTCAACTGCTCTGTGTACCCATAAATACACACGAACTAGACGAAATGACTAGCAACATGGGCACTATCTTCTCTAATACATTAAAAGCTGTTGCCCCCGTCAAATTGAAAAAGGTTAGAGAAAAACTTACTGCGCCATAGTACAACACTAATACCCATTCTCTCAAGAAAGAAACTCATAGTCTTGCCAAGTTGCGAAACATGATACCTGTTTCTGATGCAGAAAAGCTAGTTCATGCATTCATGACCTCTAGACTGGACTATTGTAATGGTTGTCCAAAATGCAGTGGCTAGAGTCCTTACCAGGTCAAGAAAACTACCAAATTTTGCTATAAGTTTGATTGCATCATATAATAATTGCTGTTAATAGTGTTCATCATCTGTTTGATTAGGTCTTTAATTGATTACGTCTTTAAATGATTTTTCCATACATTTCTGCCATATGTACATTAACTGACAGTCACCACTGATAAGCTACCACTAAATACTGTAGAAACTTAATTTGCTGTAAAGTTGCTTTGCAATGATTTAAAAGTGTTACACAAATAAACTTGAATTTAATTTAATTAAACATGCTACTGGCAAGCCAGCCAGGAGCCATTTCTTGCAGCAAGGGTAACTGTTAAAGAAACAGAGAAGGGAAATTAGTAAAACAAGAGAAATAAGTTATTGAAATTTTCAACCGTTACTATGGAAATCGTGAAGCAGGAAAATGTTAATGTAGAAAATGTGCTCATAGTCGGAGGCCTTACGTTAACTGAAGTAGACAATGAGCTGGAAATGTACATGCAGAGATATAGTTCGATTAGCCGTAATATTATAATTGATGACCCAGCTTCAGAGTTTCACAGAAGTGCCATAATAGAATATAACCATAACTCAGCAATCCAAAATATGTGCCCTTTCTTACCCTTAACTTTGGGAAGTCTCTCTGACCCAAGTGTAACCTTCCGAGTGCGTGCCTTAGCTACTGTCTACACTCAAACTGCTAGCTGCACTGCCACTGAAGGGTATCTTGAGGAATTGAAGGCCATTGCCAAAGAGAGTGGAAGGCCTTTCCAAAGTGTGCTTCAAGAGGAATTGGAGAAACTCAGAGAAACCTATTCTGTAAATCAAGATCCAGCAGAATCTCAACATGTGGGCTGCCATGGCTCTAGCAGTGACTCCCACTTTGCAGAGTGCAGAGGCCATCGTCCCACCACCAAAAAGTAGCTCCCGGACTCCCAACCTGACTCATTTAAAAGTGACAGAAACTCAAAGCTCGGATATCCTGGTGATCAGGAGGCCTCTCAGGGCGACCTAGATACGGTATACCAGACAGGGCAGCCTGAAAGCATAAGCCCAGCCCGGATGTCCAGGAAATTTTGCAGTGCCGTGCCGGGGGCCTGATGATCAAGAAGGCTCCCGCGGAAGCCTGTGACCTGGCCGCATGATCCAGGAAGTATGAAGCCGAAACTCAGCTTATCGTACCATCTGAACATATATCACTATGAAGCCATAGTACCAACCAAACATCATAGGTCCAGCATAGGAGACTGAAATGCAGGAAAATGGTGGTTACAGGGGAATTAGGAAGAGGAAGATAAGGGCAGAAGACCCCCGAAGGAAATGAGTAGATACTGAGGTAACACTCTGATCCGGACAAAAGCGCTGACTCCCTGTCTGGATCACATCACTTAGGTCTTTTACTTACCTTCCTTTGACCCGCGATTCTTCCTACCCCTACCCGCGGGTGGGGGAGGAGCGCGAGCCACGACACTAGCCTTCTGAGCCAGTCTC
>NW_015552620.1:20122-25075 GCF_001515605.1 Sinocyclocheilus anshuiensis | reverse complement strand
TTTTGAAGGCCGCTGAGCGCGCCTTTGCCTCCCTGAACTTCTCGACCACCGTCTCAACGGAGGTACCAAAAGTACGGAAGGCGAAACCAGCGCATCGAGAATAAAGCCCCTCTCTTTTTTCCCGATATCTGCTCGGTTCACCCACAGATGTCTCTCCGTCACTACCATAGCCGCCCTGGATCAACCAAGTATAAAACTACATTTGTGTCTCCCCCTTCTCCAGAAACCACCACTGATGATATTACTGTGACAACCTGCCCTGCTTTCCCAACAAATATTGTGGAACCACCTGGTGTCCAGAGAATGGTGGTCGAACACATAGTGAAAACAAGCGAAGCTACCCTGTCACAGCAAACCTCAGTCCGTCTGAGAGTTTTCTCAGGGAGGTCTCCTCGTACCCCCAAAGAACCAGATTGCAACACCTAGCATGCAAGTATAGACTTCTTGTTAAATGATCCTTCCATCTCTAACTTGCACAGAACACGAAAAATACTTGACAGTCTCTTACCTCCAGCTGCCGACATTGTAAAACATGTGCGCCCTCCAGCCCTACCTGCTGTGTATCTTGAGCTGTTAGAGTCCGTATATGGTTCTGTTGAGGACGGAGACGAGTTGTTGGTCAAACTCATGGGCACTCTACAAAATCAGAGTGAGAAACCATCAGACTATCTGCACCACTTACAAGTCATTCTGAGTGCAGCAATCAGGCGAGGTGGCATAGCAGAAAGTGAACGTGATCGTTACCTTTTGAAACAATTCTGCAGGGGGTGTTGGGACAATCGTCTCATTGCTGACCTTCAGCTTGAAAAAAGAGAAATCCAACCACCCACTTTTGCCAAATTAGCAGTGCTTATTCGAACCCAAGAAGACAAACACGGCTCTAAAGAGGAATGGATGAGAAAGCATCTTGGGATGACAAAGCCCCATAATGCCTACCCCAAGTCACGGCCAGTCTCTAACCAAGTGTCAGTCTGTTCATGTGATGTGCCCAACTCTGATAGTTCCGAAACCAGTCTCCTTAAGAAACAAATTGTGGAAATCCAAGGTCAAGTTACTGCCTTGAGTCTCCTGATCAGAAGAGTCCAAAAAGTCATTATTAAAAGTCATACGAAAAGGCTGAGTTGACCGCTTTAAAGAAGATGGTGGAAGAATTATGCACCCAAGTAGCCGTAGTGATAGCATCTGTCACCCAGGGACTGAAACAAGACCATGCAGAAGAGTCGGAAATAGCTAGGTTGCAACGTCAGGTTGCGGAGCTGCAAACTCAAAGTGCTGCTCGTAAGATGCCTCGAACTTCTAACACGCAGAGACCGCTTGAAACAGAAACAGGCAGGAGTCCCAGGACGGGCCAGCTGAGAGTTAACAGACCACGACCCTGGTACTGTTTCCGGTGCGGAGAACATGGGCACCTGGCCCTCAACTGCGAGAACGCTGCAAATCCATCCAAAATCGAGGAGAAGCGACTTAAGTTAAGAGAGCAACAAAGCCAATGGGATTCTATACATGGAAGGCCTGCCCTGCCTTTAAACTAAAAAGGGTCTCTGTAGCGGGGCATATGGAGACCAGACGTTCAGACTGTCGCCCTGAATGTTACAAACAGATATCTGATGTGCGCAGCCATGCTGTACCGCCTTTGAAACGCTTGCCAAAAGAGCTAGTGGGGATAAAATGCACAGCCAAGGTCACTGTAACAAAGTTCGTAGTCACAGGAAGGAGGAGGCGGGAACCGGCGAACATTCAAAGGAAACTTTAATAATAAAATAAACACAAAATAGCGCGACAGCCCCTCGCGGACGACTGTCATGCACAAACAGAACCAAAACACAAAATAAAGTCCAGGCCTGGTCCTCTCTCCCCCTTCACTGTCGTCACCGCTCCTTTTTATCCTTCCGGAGCTCCTCCGTGAAACTCGAGACCGATGAGTGGTGCAGGTGTTGCTCATTATCAATTACTCCACCGGCCTCGCTCCGTTCCCACGGCTCTCGGCCCCGCCCCCCTCGTCACAGTCACCATTGAAAGAGAGAAGTAGATTACCTTTTAGACACAGGGTCGCAGGTGACCACAATTCCTCAGTCATTTTATTAATCAAATCTGTCATACTTCCCCTTGAAGCCATTGGAAAACTTGCTGGAGGTAGAAAGGAGCTAAAGAACAGGCTGTGCCGTATCTGGGGTACATTGAGTTAACCCTGAAATTCCCCAAGGCATTCACAGGAACTGAAGTTGAAGTCCCCACCCTGGCCCTGGTGGTGCCAGATTTAACAAGTCTTTCCCAAATCCTAGTTGGGATCAATTCTTTAGATGTGCTTTACAGCAAGTGTGCTAAAGAAAATGCGGCTAACTTTCAGTCAAGCTTCCATGGCTACCAAGCAATACTTAAAGTTTTGGAAGCTAGGTGGAGACAAGCCAGTAGTGAAACTCTGGGTTATGTGAAGTTGAGGGGAAACTCCCCTGAAGTTGTGCCTGCAGGAAGCACAGTGGTCTTGGACGGCTTTGTCCACCTACATGGCCCCCACACAGAGAAGTGGGTGACTCTCGGGCCTCCTTCGGTCCCTTTACCAAGTGGCCTGCTGATTGCAAACTGTTTGCACACCTTACCCCGTAAACGTCCCTCCAAATTGTCAGTTTTGCTAAAAAATGGAATGCAAATGGACATAAAAATCCCTCCTAAAGTTGTGCTGGTAGAGATTCATGCAGTTCAGAGGGTCATGGACCAGCAGCATCAGAGTGTGGATGTCAAAGCTGAGGAAGAAACACTTACCTGTGCTAACCTTACTTTCGAATTTGGTGACTCCCCCTTGCCCACAAGCTGGAAAGAGAAGATATCGAAATTGTTGAACTCCATGCCTGAGGTCTTCTCCCTGCATGGCCTTGACTACGGCCACACTGAGAAAGTCAAACATCAGATAAAGTTGAGTGACAAAACACCGTTCAAACACAGAGCCCGACCCATCCATCCCCAAGACATTGACGCTGTGAGAAAGCACCTCCAAGAACTACTAGAGGTCGGTGTCATCCGTGAGTCTGTAGTCCGTAAGAAGGGCGGTACAGTGCGGTTGTGCATTGACTTTCGAAAGCTCAACTCGCAAACAATTAAGGATGCATATGCCTTACCAAACCTAGAGGAGGTCTTTTCAACACTAACCGACTCCAAGTGGTTCTCGGTGCTCGATTCGAAATAAGTGACATGATTTGCAGTCATTCATAATGTCATAGCATTTTATTTTAAAAATGGATTGGTTCCTTGTGCCAAGTAGGCCTACCACATATATATATATATATATATATATATATATTAGTTTAATGTATTAAATTGAGTTGAAATTAATGGTTACTGTAATCGTATATGTTTATTCACGATGTATAACAAAGAGTGAAAAATTGAAGGGGGTCTGAATACTTTCCGTACCCACTGTATATATATATATATATTAGTTTAATGTATTAAATTGAGTTGAAATTAATGGTTACTGTAATCGTATATGTTTATTCACGATGCCTTCAGCTCAAAACATAGTTTACAAACATCAGCAGGATTCCGATCATGGAATTAATAAAGCAGAATTGCATTAATAACAGACTTGTGTATGACACTTACACCGTGTCTAGACCGGACGCAAGCAGTAAGACGCGTCGTGACAAAAGACAGCAGAACCTATTATAATCAATACTGTCTACACTGAATGCGAAATTCCCAACAGCAAACGAATTCCCCGTTATTCCTGACGTAGTCCAAGCTCTTTGCAACGGGTGCTTTGTCGCTTCAAGCAGTTGAGTCCGTATAGTGTTGCGCCGCGCCGCATCCAGTGTAGGAAATATCACTGATTATAATCAATGGGCTCTACTGTCTTTTTTGCTTTCGCTCGCGTCCTGTGTAGACACAGTGGCATGCTATTCACTTCCACACCAAATATACTTTAAAACACCAGAGACCGCTTAGACAAATATGTTTCACATGCTGAGAATGCTAACCTAACATATAAGTATATAACCATAAATGTTTAAGAATAACTTTTATGATTCATGATCAGGTCTTAAACCACACGCTCACGCCAGAAAACTACTAATTGGCCAAAATGCTTTGTTTGACTTTTCGGAGATCATCTACTCTTCCCCTCTGACTTACTTTTTGTTTGATCTGAATTTCTGCGTATTGAATTTTAGAATATTGAATTTGATGTTCTGAATTTCCTCTTCATCTTGAAAACTTGAAGCTGTATTTTAAAAAAACAGGATATTTGCAGTCTAAGATTTTAGAACAAAAAAAAATGTATGAAAATACATGTCTATAAAATTCTGCCTAAAAAATTAAGTTGTTAAATTTCAAATGTTTAATATTCAAGTTCAAAAAAATCAAATTCAGAACTATGTTAAATGCCACATAATATTCAGTTTTGTTAAATGAATAATTGAAATTTACACAATACAAATTCAATTCGTTTTGTCATATTGTAAGCTTCATAGTTGAAGCCCGTGCATCAATGCACCGCTGCACACAACACATCAAATAGCCTCTAACACTCAACAATAAAATAATATAATAAACAGACTAACTATACTAAATTAAATCTACCGTAAACACTCTATTGTAAAACACAAATAACATAAGAAACTAACTTTTAAATATACAAAAGAAATGTGATTGTTCACACTGCGAATTGTTATATATATTCTCTCATAAATCATATGGTGAATCATATACTGCAAGAGTGTATCATAGCTGTTAATGCACTTGAAATATTAATTATTATTAATAATATAAATATTAATTTCGTTGAGTACAATAGGATTTTTGAGGCACATTTAAAACGTGTTTGAGGTTCTCCAGAGGGTTCAGTAAGTGAAGTGATCTGAGAAAGTATCTTTTCATTTTGAAATGTATTAACTGTCTTCTTTGATATGCGCAATTTGGTAAGGTATCCTGCAGGTAAACAACTAACGGATCTGTTGTCCT
>NW_015552620.1:10897-18244 GCF_001515605.1 Sinocyclocheilus anshuiensis | reverse complement strand
CTCATGAAAAATGTGATCAATTTAATTATTTAAAGCTTTATTGCAATACAAATTTTAAAAATGTACCAGAAGGCTTCAAATTCAGAGCAGATTGTTGTTGTTGTTTTGTTTTTTGTAAATTGTTTTATTTTTAATTGATTTATTTTTTTGTTATGATAAATTAAAATTATGATGATTATTATTATTATTGTATCATTATAGCTACAAATCATGTGATAATTTGAACTATTTAAATCTTTGGCTTCAATATATATATATATATATATATATATATATATATATATATATATATAATGATTATTATTATTAGGAGCTAGGACACAATGAAGTCGATTGTGCAAGATGAATGTGAAAGGAGTTAGATACTGAAATCTGTTTTTAGACTCTCAACAACTGATACGTGTCTCCTGAAATCTGTGGATAGATAGCAGAATATCGAGAGAAGAGACATGAGAGTATTTCTAAAGCTATGTGTGTGTGTGCGTGCATGCGTGTGCGCGCACGCATAACATCACTGTTCGCGCCCGGTGCCTCACTCGCAGGTTGGATTCGGTGCATCGCGGAAACCGAAGTGCTCTCGTGATGCCGCGTGTGTGGAGTACAGATCGGCGGGGCGCAGCAGCCGCACAGGTACAAGCGCACCGCGAGCGCCTCAGTTTTATCCAACCCGAGAATGCCAAGAGAGACGGCGTTATCTCCAGCTGCTTCCCACACCGCGTGGTGGACACTTGAAGGGTGAAGCGTGAACTTTGAAGCTAAAGCTGGGAGACGCTACCAACTGAACATGACTTTCATCTGCACTCTAGGATTTAAAAGTTCGCAAAAATGAAGTTTGGCAAAAGCGTCTGTATCATAAACGTGGGTGGCACCAAGTACGCGTTTCCAAAGGACGTAATCAAGGATTTCCCTTTGAGGAGAGTGAGTCGTCTCCACAGTTGCGCCTCGGAGAGAGAAGTGCTGGAAGTGTGCGATGATTACGATAGAGAGAGGAACGAGTTCTTCTTTGACAGACATTCAGAAGCGTTCGGCTTCATTATGCTGTACGTGAAGTACGGCAAACTGCGTTTTGTCCCGCATATGTGCGAGCTGTCGTTTTACAACGAGATGATTTACTGGGGTTTGGAAAGCTCTCATTTGGAGTTCTGCTGCCAGCGGAGACTCGACGAACGCATGTCCGACACGTACACTCACTTTACCGAGGAGCACCACAAAACGGCCAATGAAATTAGTAGGACTGATGAGTCGTCAAACGGGAAGCGGGACTCAAAGTGGCTGGAGCGAATGCGCAGGACGTTCGAGGAGCCCACCTCCTCTCTGGCAGCGCAAATTTTGGCGTCCGTATCGGTGATTTTTGTCATCGTGTCCATGGTAATACTTTGCGCAAGCACTCTTCCTGACTGGAAAACTGCCGAGAGCAACATGGTGGAAGAGCACAGGTACACAGACTCTTTAGAGCATCCATCCGGGTATTTATGTTTTCTTTCTTGTATAAACTTCCTAACTTTTTGGTGAGATTTCAGCAAATATCCTCACAGGGGTCGTTGACACAGAATGCGTTCTTGTGTTAAAAAAAAAAAAAAAAAAACAGCTAGACCCCACGCAGCGGAAATGAAACTGCATGCATAGATTTCTCGACTAGTTTTTAAACGTCGAATATCTTTTAAAGGTGCACTTAATTTTAACTCTTAATAAAACACTAGACATGATAAAATAAGTTGTACGTTTTTATAAATGTGTGATTTACACTCACATGCAATAGAGAAGCCTAATGACAGCTGTTTTATTTTACATGGAGAGGGTCTCCTCATGGGGCTGACATGTTGAAATCACATGACTAGCCAAAGCTACTCCACTTTTCTAAATAACTTTACTACTGAATATTTTAGCTCATGGAGGAAAAAAACAACAAAAAAAACCTTTGTTGAAACATTACCCCAAGCCCCGAAATAAAGGGGGCCCACATATCAACCAATACAATAATCAAAAAGGTAGTGTCTGTAACTTTAACATAGTACAGCGTCTTAGAACGTTAAAATGTAACGTTCATGGCATGGGATGCTGAGGGGGAAAACAGTGAAATGAATCTCAGTGGTCAAAGATGTCTGTCTAACCGCACTTAGGCATTTTTTCTCTTCTGATTTTCCATCCCACTGCCATGAAATTCACTACAAATTTATTCTATCACAGTACTGATTCAATTATCATTTTTTTTTATAATTTATTATGCTTTATATAGGTCACTAAGAGCAGTTGTTTTTTTATGGATTAATAATTAAATGACAAATCTTTTAAACTTTAACATTTTCTTCTGAGTTACTCTTTACCCACTCCTGACCACAACATAGAAATGTGGTTACTTATACTGAGGTAATGCAGACTTCAGTTGTGCAGTGTGCAAGCTTGGCAAACAAAATTATTATATTTTTTTTCTGTTTTATTCAAGAACGTTGTTCTTGAAATGTCTGGAATCACCTAATTAATTGCAGTTATTTTATTAAGTTTATTCTAGGCTATGTTCTGTCTGCACTATTTGTTTTAGGCTAAAAATAAGTCAGATGATGTCTTTGTCCGTTGCGTGGTGTCTCACGCCATGAGCAGTCAAAATCAATTCAACTTTTAAAAACACATCTCAGCTGTTTTAATACAAGAACACATCATGTGTGTGTGTGTATGTGCCCCTATTCCTCGTAAAGCAATGCCTATAAATATAAAATATGCATCTGCAGCCACACTTGTCTACAGTCTTCTGTATCATGTGTATATTGTCATGTTGTCATTTTTCCTAAATGTTTGTCTTTTATCTTTCAGCATGAAAAGAAGTCATAAAGTTTCATAGTCTAGTGAACAAATAGCCTACTTGAGCATCTCGAAGTTAAGGGCTCCACGATTTTCACTGATTGTGAGATTGGTAACGTGTGTGTGTAGCTAAAAGCTAAAGCAAAGTTGGAAAGTGCACTATTTTGAGGAAGGTAGAGCTGTCTCTCTCCAAGGTGCTGAATGAAGGTTAAGAGCCAGCTGTAGATCATGTGGAGGAATGGATCATCTTATAATAAAGTGTCAGATGCTAAACAGCAAAACGTGTCAGCTTTTTGACATCGTTTAAGCTGGACTGTTTTTCTCTGACCCAATTTAAGGGCATTTAAAACAAACACAAAAAGCTATTAAAGAAAACATGACAATAAGACTAATAAATAAATGAGCAAAAGGTGAGTCAAATACGGGTGCCACTAGTCATTTACATAGTTAGTTAGAAACCTGCAACAAACAACCACTGACCACTAGCTTATTAGCAATGTCCTTGTTTTTTAATATCTTTTTAACCTCTGTGTTTGTTTGTTTCATATTCATAACTGCCACACGGACTGTTCTGAAGGTACTGGTACCTGAGGAGCAAACTTCCATACTGTGTGTGTTTGTGTGTAAAAATATAACATGGTCGATATTGCTGAAAAATCAGGTTTGTTTTTTCAGTTGTCATTAGTATGAGTGATTATGTCTTTGGGGACAACTTTCGATGTCTCCATTTTTCCTCTGCTATGCTTCTATTCCAGCTCAAAGTTGACTTCTGTCAGAAAAGCACATCTGACACGAAAGCATCAGGCAATTTCTTATTTTTTTTGCTTATAAACTGGAGTTCCACTCCACTTGATGTAAAATGGGACATTTTACGCATCTATTTTGGGGTTAGAAACACAGGTGCATAAATAGACTACATCAGTAATTTTGGTGGAACAGATGTCGATAAAAGACCAAATCCAAATTTGTTTAAAATGGAAAAACAGTATCTATGTCCAATTTGTCAAGTAGTTGTAAACCAACAACTTGTTTCTCTCTCAGAGAACTAAAGAGAAATAAACGTTGCTATCTGTTGCCAGATCTCTGTTCCACCAGTTCTCAGCTTACAAATTCTAATCTCACCTTCAGAATCAAATTTAATATTATATTGACTTTGTTTTTAAAATGGAAAAGAAAATGACAGGGCTCTGAACTGGAATGGTTTGCCTTTATTTATTTATTTTAGTTATGTATCCAACCCTTTAAGACCCAGCAACCCTTTTAACAAAATGGCAAAACAGATAAATACAATGAGAATTGACATATCTTCTTAATAATAGTTTTTTTTTTTTTAATCACTCAGTCACTAACAATTACTGGCATTCTGTGAATATGCTTCAATCCATTTTACTGTCTGGCTTTCATCAGACGTCATTACTGTCATCATTAGACTCTGAGAGGAATACAAATACTGTGATCAATATTGGCATTACTTCATAAACGGTGTTGCTAGGCCTTATGGGATTCCAAGCGGTTGCATGGATTAAGTAGCAGAGTGCATTTCAAAATGCTTCAAGACAGCAATAGTTCAGTTTCATGTAAGATATAATGAAAATATACATTTGCTTTGCATTGGTTTCAATTAGCAATTGAAATGTATTTAGTTCATGGTCATTTGGATCACAAGACAATAAAAAATCTGTTCATTTATTTATTTGCTAGTGTAATTTCATCAGTTCATTAATTCTAAGCCATTATTAAAGCTGTAGGCGCAATTTTGCATTCATGAATAGAATCATAATTCTGAAGGAAGTCGGCTCATTCCTAAAGCCATTGCTAGCTTTTTGACCTTACTACTTTTTGCCTCAGAACATTTCAGTCAGCTTTTCAAAGGATCTGTGAGCGAGCAGCAATAGCAATAAGGAAAAGCATTTAAAAGCTTAGCAAACAAGATGATGAATCTCAGTGAAAGCTTTAAAATGGCTTTGAATTATCACTTAGACCCCTTGAACTAAACATCTGATGTGGTTAATGAGACTACTCTCTATTTTCGTATTATGCATCAACATGTTCTTTCTCTCTCAAACGTTCTTTCTGTTATTCCCCCATCACCGCGCACCTGTCCAGGATCATTGAGGCGGTGTGCATCGGATGGTTCACGGCAGAGTGCATCGTGCGCTTCATTGTGTCCCGAGACAAGTGTGAGTTTGTGCGACGTCCGCTGAACATCATAGACCTGCTGGCCATTACCCCCTATTACATCTCTGTCACCATGACGGTTCTGACTGGAGAAAACTCTCAGCTGCAGAGGGCTGGCGTGACGCTGCGTGTGCTGCGCATGATGCGAATCTTCTGGGTCATCAAGCTAGCGCGACACTTCCTAGGGCTCCAGACTTTAGGGTTAACGTTGAAGCGCTGCTACCGTGAGATGGTCATGCTCCTGGTCTTCATTTGCGTGGCCATGGCCATATTCTTCCTGCCGCCTGCTGGTGGGTTATTATCTCCATGACGACTGTCGGCTATGGAGACATGTACCCCATCACTGTGCCAGGACGTGTGCTTGGTGGCCTGTGCGTCGTGAGCGGTATAGTGCTGCTTGCTCTTCCGATCACCTTCATCTACCACAGCTTTGTGCAGTGCTACCACGAACTCAAGTTCCGCTCGGCCCGCTGCACCCAAAGCCTGTCCGCCGAGTTCCTCAACTGACCTCCCGGTAGGTTTAGCTATGACCATTAACGGGACTCAAATCTTTGCTTTCTGCTAGAGAAATCGATGTCTAGTGTAAAGATCTTCCGAGGCATTTCCATCTGCCACATTCATCTCCAGAACCGACTCTTCAGTATGTGTTGTATCTGTTACTCAAGGGGCTGGAGGAGGCTACCATGGTGACAGTATCACAGAGGCCAGGTGTCCTTGACAGGTGCACACTGCTGGAGGGAAACTTTAAGAGGCCTTGAAAAGACTCCACGTCATGGCTCAACAAGCCCTCATTCTCACAGAGATCTGCGCTTTACCTTATACATGTGGCGTTTCTCCAAAGGATTTAGCTTTTGAATGCCACTTAGGCAGCCCACAGTGTTGGCAAGCAGATATGAGAGAAATAATTTAATCATCTTGTCACCCAGGAACCTTTCTCTTTGATGATGCCTTCATTTATAAGCAATGGAGTTTTAAAGCAGTACCACTTTTTCCAGCATTTAATATACTGAGAGCCTCTCTTTTTTACTTACAATAGATTACAAAAAAACATGAATTTTAATCACTCTGTTCCACTTTCTACATACTCTTTCCAGGCTACATTGTTGTGTATACTCAATTCAGTGTGACAGCAAACCTCCAGAGGTAGTGGGACATAATGAGCGGAATAGACTGAGAATTACAAGGATAAAGTGAGAGCTGTGTGGGCAGCTATGCTGAGAGGAACATAACGGGCCATGGAGAGAGAGTGCTGTCATGGAGAGTTGGGTGTTTTGGATGACACCACGCAGAGCATGTAGAGTTCTCCCCAAATCCTCTACCTCTGAATGTCCTCTACTGCCTTGCCGGTTTTCATACGGGAGCGAGATGCCTTGAGGCTCGTACACCTTCTGGGGTTTCACAGAAAGCTCTCTGTAGGTCCATGGAAGGTCCTGGAGATCTTTAGTGACACAGCTACCTCAAGGCCATCTCCTCCCATGGAGTCACCCATGCCACCCACTTCTCCCCGACTCATTGCTGTCTCTATTTTGTTGTGGCTCTTATGTTCCTCAGTGCTCTTAAAGGAACATTCAGAGAATGTGCTGTTATCTGTGTTTTTGTCTTTACACATTTCTGCAAGTGCATCAAGGCTTCTGCTAGAGGAAAAAAGGGCGTAAAATTGTAACAAAACTGTTATTTGATGTTAAATAACGTAAATAATCTTGACCTGTTTAAATTGTAATAAGAATTTTAAAATGGAAGTCAACATTTAAGAAAGTCAACATGAAAATTGACCCTGTCTATGTTCTTGGTGCTCACTGATCTGTGCACATTATTCCAGATTCAGAAAAGTTTGTCTTAATAACTTGCCCCACCTCTGAAATTACTTTCCTTAGCTGATGCCACAAATCCCTGTTATGTTTTCAACCCCTTCCCTTCAACCACCAGGTCCATCATGGTACGTGATATCCACTTTTCAGCATTCAGTCAGTTTCAGATGAATACATTCAAGTCCTATCCTACACCTTTCCTCACTAAATATGCTGTTCTGTTTCATGTGTAAATATTCAGATCATAGAAGTAAAATTATTTTCATGTTGACTTTAAAAGAAAACATACTGCATATTAGAGATCTGCATCATTTTGCAATACACTTTGTTACAAAGTTTGTTACTTGTTTTTTTTTTTTATGGTATTGTAAACATGAGTAATTCCAATGTCCATGTATGCATCTCACGATACATAACAAAATTATAACTATGATATGGTACAATGTTAAGTGCAATAATGATTATTTATGAATTTTTTATCATTTTTATATTTTTCATCTGGTCCCAGCTGCCAGCTTGTAGTTTATATATATATATATATATATATATATGTATGTGTGTATAT
>NW_015552620.1:6256-10517 GCF_001515605.1 Sinocyclocheilus anshuiensis | reverse complement strand
ATATATATATATGTGTATATGTGTGTGTGTACGGTATATATATACATACAGTATATTCTTCTTTATGTTGAAATCTTTTATTTAATAAATGTTTAACTGCAGAAGTGTGCTTGAGGACAAATATTTGGTTAAAATGTTTTATACTTTATTAATGTTTAAGGGGGGCAGCAGGCAAAAACTATCAATAATATTATTTAGTATGATTTTTAAGGATGCATGTTATATTGTGTACAAAATGTCCCGTCCCAAGGAATTTAATTAAAACAAAACTAAAAATTTACATCAAATTGACAAAATGCAAACAAGATCAGCAGTTTAAATAGAGACAAACTATCGGTTTAAAGAAGTGAGTGACAACCTTTCACCTTTTCTAAGAATAATTCCTCTTGTGCAAGGTGCGGTTCCTCTCTTCTCTGTAATTACCAGAGTCTCACTAATCATAGTCATCTTTATTCATATTCCTCACAGCAGTACATGGATGGAAACCAGCAGTCACCGACTGCAGCACAGGCCTTTGTGAATTAATAAACAGAAGTTTGTGTGATTGGAAATAGATGCATTCTGTTTTGGTTTACAGGAAGCAAAATGTGCTAAGATTTCCCTCCTCATTAATTAAACCTGAAGAGATCATGCTGAGGTGTTCTCCATGTGCCTTCATATCACTTCAGACACAGGCTCCCTTTACTCACATGTACACACAACAACACCCAGAAATTAATGTGAAAGTGAAAATAAGCAAAATCCCTGAAATTAGTTGCAGACCGCAGGTGTCAGCTGCCACTCATTGGTTCTTAATACACTTTCATCCCACTGCTTCTCTCTATTGCCTGCATCATTAATCATGTTAGGCATAAGGGATCCTATTTACTTTACATGCAAATACATCAGTGCTCTATAATGAAAAGCTCACGACAGCTAAAAGCCATGAACATGTGGATAACAACATCTCTTAAACCAACAGATCTCTCTGTTTTTCAGTAGGATGTGATCTGTTTCACTCCAAATTGCAAGGTGCACACAGATAATTCTCATCTGACACTTGCAAAATAGTGTTGCCAAAAGTAGTCTAAATGGACATAACTATGTTTACTGTAATACTTTGTATGCCATTCTCTGTTATATTATTATATTTAATTCATCAGAAATTAAGCTTCTGACATGCAGCGTTCTGACACTACCACCCCCCTTAAAAATCTTTTTTTTTTAATCTTATTTTATTATATTTACAACTGTTCTGCATTATGATCATATGTTGTGCATCACTGATATGATAGCTTGGGCTTATCACACATGGCTCGAGCTTTTTGTAGGGATTTGTATACCCCCATTAATGTTTAGTCATAAGAGTGTTTGAAATCCACCTGTAAAGTCTAACTACAGTTAGGCTATGTTTCTTAGTTTTCTGCATTCACTAGTACTGTAAGCTTCCAATGTATTTTGTAAATAGAAAGTCTATTTTGAATAAACTAGAATGCCTCTGTGTTAGCTAAAGCAGGTCTTGACAAAATTCTTGAAAAGTGGATATTAATAAATAGTACAAAATGAATTACTGTTTTGAGTTTTTATTTTTTGTAGCTCTTCCAAATAAACGCAAAAAACTCCATATGCTATGTAAACTTGACATTTTTTACATTTTATTTTTATGAACAGCCATATTAAGAGAAGACAAAAAAATCTCAATCATATTAAAAAGTCTCATTTGTGTTTCTGAATAATGTTAATCAGACCTTATTATAGTCATAAATCCCAAACAAGAGGAGAAAAAAATTAAATAGAATAAAAAAAAGTTTAAATTTCTGAAGGTAGCAAAAATGCTAATTCCTTTACATATTAAACTGAACACGGGTCTGTATGATTATTTATTTTAATAATCTTATTTTATTTTATTTTATTTTATTTTATTTTATTTTTTGTTCAGTAAAACAGTATTATTGCTAGGAAATATTACAATTTACTGGCCACAGACTTTTGACCTGTAATATAAATTATCTTATTCACAATTTAATAACAGTTTTTGTCTGAACAGAGCACAGTCTATGGAACAGAGGCAGGGAGGGTTGATGCTTTTTTAATCGGGCAAGAATCGGGCTGCTAAGTGACGTAATTTCCGACGGGGTCCTCTCACTCTCAGGCACAGAGTGCAGGTGGTGGGACGCGATCTTGTCTGTGGTGTGGTTCACAGTATTGTCAACGAAAATGTATTATAAGGTCAGCGGAGTCACTGGGAAATTAACGGGAGCCACAGCAGCGTCCGCTTACAGCCCGCAGGTACTCAAACCTTCCGCTGTTGTTCGGTGAGAAGCGAGAAGTCTGGAGTGACCTTCACAGGAAGCGCTTCACAGACACTCAGTCACTGCGCAAGTCTGGCTTTATATTGTGCTGATATTATAAACACTCACAACCACCCTTGGTTTGTTGTCTGCCTTGTCTTAAGTAATGTAGTAAACGTTTGTCATTAATAATGAATCCGAGTGATTAAAGACCGACGTTAGAGCTGCAATATGGCCTCCGCAGGATTTTATAGCTCCTTAAAACACAATTCCTCTGAGGTCCTGGAAGCCAGCTGTTGAAAGGAAACATAACTGTTTTAGCATGAACAGAATTTATACCAAATCATTAAAAAGTTAAGGTCTATTTGTTTAATGTCAAGGACAGCTGTAGAGTTCAAAGCTCCGTTTCTTCCCATTGCTTTCTAAGGTTAAGAGGTTAAGATATGTTTACCTGACCTTGTCTATTCAGTCCATAACTTGGATCAAAGAACAGCTGCCTTTCATTGTTTTCTTATATGCTCTTATTCTTCTATCAAACAGGCAAGGAAACATTTTGAACAATCCTCATGCAGCTCTTTACGCTGCTACAATTCATATTGAGATTATCTATAAAGCTCCAAAGAGGATACAACACTATAAGAGTGTTAGATAGTCATGATGGATGATTAATTGTCTGATATTAGTGTATCCAGTTTTGTAGACTATATGGTGATTTTTGGGTCCTTTTCAGACCTTGAGATATGGTTCACTGTGAGTGACCTTTGTGGGGAGTAGAGCTGTGTAAATTTGTCCTTTTGTGTTTAGTGGAAGAAAATGCCAGCATAGGGGTTTGGACTGATGTTAAGATGAGTAAATAATGGCAATAGTCATTTTTTGGTGCCGTAATGTCTGCAGCTCATCCGTCATTGTGTTTGTCCTGACAGGGGCTGAAGGCCACAGTTCCCTCTCAAGCTCCTGCCATGATCTTTGCTGTACCGACCAAGGTTGTTTCAGAGACCGGCTCAGTGGCACACTACATGGGAATCAACAAAGTTCCTGAGCTGCAGAAGATTTTCCAGGTGTTGCACTGTAATTTTTTTTTTTTTCATGACAGTGATTTAGATATTTCATAACAGAAAAGGTACTCCTTCCCCATTGACTATTTTCTTTTTTATTTGAAACTTGGATATGAACCGAAACAATATGAACAGTTCTCTGCCTTCAGTCCCAAAACCGCTTCACATTTTGCAACACCCGAGTTAAAAACAAAAGACTCAGAACAGTATAACTAATATTATATGTTCAAACTCTAAATTGTAATTGGAAAAGCCACATTCAGGTTCATGATAAAAGAGCAGATGTGTCATTGAACACTCATTAATGAAGAAGTTGAATTGTTGTTACAAATGATACGTTTTTGCTCCCATATGTAGCTAAAGCAGTCCTCCCCACTGATAGCTACGCAAATATATTGTTTATCCCGCTGTCTATATATAACTACATTTCTGCCATCACAAATTATACAGTTGCTCTCAGTCCTTCATTTTTATTTTTTTTATTCTATTCTAGAGAATATTTCTAAATTAAACTATATACATTGGTAATGCTAAAAAATTTTCGAATTAAGGCTGGGTATTAAAACAGATTTCACAATTTGATTCCGGTTCACAAACGCTCGATTCAATTCCAATTTTGTTATTGATTTGTTGGATATCAGCTACAGTACATCCATGTTTCTTAAGTAAAACAATCTCTCAACTAATGCTGTAAACTATACAGTTGGCACATAATATTAAAGGGGTGGTTGACTGTTTTTTTTATAGGCTTGATTGTGTTTATGGGGTGCAGTCTAACATGTGTTAATGCTTCGTTTGTTAAAAAAAAACGCATTATTTTTCACATAATTTACCTTTATTCCACACCTCTCTGTCCCTTCTCCTCTGAACGCGCTGATCATTTCCTGCTTTTATGAAGCCCCTCCCTCAGAAATACACGATGGGCTCTGATTGGTT
>NW_015552620.1:0-5469 GCF_001515605.1 Sinocyclocheilus anshuiensis | reverse complement strand
TAGATTTTTACGTGCACCTCTAGTTTTCTCTTCCTCTTCTCTAAAGCAGCGCAGCATGGCCTCGCCCCCGATAATTATTGACATTTTTATAACCTTTTTTAAAACAAACAGCAATACAAAAAGAAATGTTTTAATTTAACCACTGTATTTATAATTAACACTATTTATTGAGACAAACAACAAATATTTTTTAGTTTTAACAAACACAATAAAAATTTCAGCATGTGTTCGTGTTTGTGTGTGCTGTCTGCGTCACTCATAGCACGTGCCTATATTGTGCACTATATCAAAAAAAAATTATATCGATACCGAAGAAGGTGTACCGTCGATAAATATCGATACCGTTTTATCGCCCAGGCCTATGTTGACATAAGCAACACTTCAAAATGTAGTTGTATGAAAACATTACATTGTACAGTTTTTATATAATTTTTTTTTTACAATTATATAAACCTTTAAAGGTGACTGTCATAACTTTTTCATGATAGATTTATTCAAACATTCAATAAGTGAGATGTCACTAACAGGTTACTTAAAAATATAATGTAATATAGTGCCTATGTTTAGCAAAATGCTCATCTAGATTTTTAACGGGATTATGGATATTGAATGTTTTTTCCTGAGGTAAATATAACGTTACATGACATTGTGTTTCAAATCAAAATTAACAAAGCACAAAGCTTACTGCGATTATTGGATGGGAGGCACACTACAAGTGATGTTTAGGGAGGTTTTGTTCATGCAATCGACATTGGTTCATCCAGATGAAGATCGATCAAAATCGATTAATCATTATTTTCAGCCCAGCCAGTGTCATTCACACAAACACCAAACACCATCATGGTAACACACATGAAACTGAAATAATGCAATAAACATTAATTTAACAACATTAGGTGTAACACCCAACCCTATTATACAAAACTGATAAGAAAAAACTAAGAAACCGTTATTTCAACAAAACATCAAATTTGAAATGTAACGCAGGGAATTCTGGGAATGTCAATTTACGGTTATTCACTGTAAATTATACGGTCTTTTTCACTTCCAAAAACTGACTCCCAGGTAATGTCCAATACATGTAATGTCCAATACAGTTTTTCACCATATATTGTAGGGGAATTTACCGTTAACCATTTAACAGGTTTTTACTGTAGCATTTTAACAGTCTTTTACCGTTAAATTCACGGTAATTTTTTTACAGTGTCGAGTGAATCAATTGCCACCATCTCGATCTGGATTCCTGCAGGTCTCGTTCTTGACAAATTAAATGATTTATGTAGACCCAACGTTAACCATTTAACAGGTTTTTACTGTAGCATTTTAACAGTCTTTTACCGTTAAATTCACTGTAATTTTTTTACTGTGTCGAGTGAATCAATTGCCACCATCTCGATCTGGATTCCTGCAGGTCTCGTTCTTGCCAAATTAAATGATTTATGTAGACCCAATGCAAATATATATGTAAATTGATTGTTGTATTTCAGAATTGAACAAGCAGCAAAAATCTATTTTTTGTGTGTTAAACAATATGACCTGTTACAGAAAACTGATGGAGCACCGGTTCACCTGAAGCGTGGAGTCATGGACAAGATGCTGTATAGGACCACGATGGGCTTGACGATTGGCGGCACCCTCTACTGTTTAATGGCCCTCTATATTGCTGCCCAGCCCCGAAAACCACAGTGACCTGCCCTGCCTCTGCCCTGTGTTAAATGCAGTATATTGTAATTATTATGGTTGGAGTGATGACAGATTTTTGTCATTTTGCTCTAAAAGACTGTGACAGAATTATTTTATTTACCCCAGTATTTTGATTTAACTCACTGGTTATACAAGTACATCTCAGTCAATCTGAGAAGCAGGGTCCGATTTCATTGCATATGTACATTTATTACATACGAGTTTATTGTATCTGGTTTGGTCGATCATTATGTTCTCATAGGGCCATCTGATGAGCCTCTCTTTCTAGACCGTAGTTTACCTTGACGGTCTGTTTTTAACAATCAGGGACATTTAAATAATGCACACACTGATGTACTGACCTATTTGCATCACCTCATATATTTTGAGTAAATGACAGCAAGCTTGTCAGCCTGTAAATGAAGTCCTTGCAATTTGTATCTAGCAGAATAAATATATTTTGTTTGTAAAAAGTGAAAAATGAAAACGTCTTGTGTCATCTTTGTTGAGCTGGAGCAGTCTGGATGGCCTTTGATTATTATCAACAACATCCTGTGGTCTTTGGCTCCGTCTCATCATACAGGATATGAGTCTGATGGGATTGTGAGTGTTATTAGTGTTAATCGATACATAAAAGCTTTTCAAAACCTATAATTCACTGATACTAGATTAGTTCCTTGGGGTACAAAGTTATCAGTCACATTTAGATGCATTTTGGGTTAGGCAACCAGATAATTAACATTTCTATTGATTCTTGACATTAGATTGCAGTATAGTGCAAACTAACAGTGCTGCATAATGCCCACGATTGATTTATGTTTTTTCGAAAAGAGCATTCGTCTTGGATTCATCCTTTACTGTAGTTATGCTGTATTGATTTTCGGTAAACAATGTGCTTAAGGTTTGGTTAAAACCCCGAACCCTTAATATGCCATTTAAATTGAGCCCAAACTACTTAACATACAGACTAGGCTGAATTTAAACTTTTTATAGATCATTTCAGCCTCAAGCCTGTTGTTCAAAATTCTAACCAACAGTGATGTCATTTTAAAATTTCTGTACTGAATTGTTATTAGTCTTGTCCTTTTTTTTTTTGTTTGTTTTTGTTTGCATATACACTGCCATTCAAAAGTGTGGGGTCAGTGAGATTTTTTTATTTATTTTTTTTATAGATATATGAACTTATATTGTTTTTTATAGAAGTTCATATTTAAAGTTGCAAGTAAAGATGTTTAAAATATATTTATAGTATATTTTAAATTAACACCGTATTTTCATTGAGTGTCAAGATGCAGCAAAATAAAGGCAGCACAAGGTTTTTTTTTATTTTTATTATTATTATATATTGTTTTCTTTATTGAAGAAATGCAGCCTTGGTGGCCATAAGAGACAACTGGAAATTATAAATTACATACAATATATTTGTTATTTTAGGATATGTCTGTATTAGCCATTTTCAATATATCCATTGTCCTAACGCATGTCAGCAGGCCGTCTCCATCTCTTTTTGAATCATGCTGCGATGCACAGAGAGCTGGTGCTCAATATTGCCACTGCCTGCAGTTATTGAAGGCCGCAGGGTAATCATACAGCTAAGACTGCCGTGATGGACCCATCTCTCCAGATAGTGATTACAGGACAGAACACAGTGCCCTGGTCACACATCTTTGTTGCCATTAGACCGACAGTCTGGAACTTCCAGACAACAGTGTCATTAATGTTATTTATGCCATCTTATCTCTGTTTGCTATCGACCCATACAGCGTAATTGCATATTTGTTAATGCCTATGAGACATGATCATTTATTTGCTTTTTTTTTACTGCTACAGCAGTTCTCATAGCAACACCGATAGTCTGGAACTTCCAGACAACAGCGTCATTAGTGTTATTTATGCCATCTTATCTCTGTTTGCTATCGACCCATTCAGCGTAATTGCATATTTGTTAATGCCTATGAGACATGATCATTTATTTGCTTTTTTTTTACTGCTACAGCAGTTCTCATAGCAACCGACTGGGTGTGATAACTAGCCTGGTAAAACCAAAGCCTCCACAAACAACTTCCCTGACCTCACCTACACAATGGAAAGCTAATGCAGGTGAAACTGGCACACACTAATTGAGAAGCACATCTGCTGTCTTATTTTAGTTCTCATGATATACTGTTTTTCTGCTCCCCAGTGTATGTACTAAATCGCAACCTTTGTGATGCATCGTGTGAAAATAATTTACAGTTTTTAATAAAAAGTGTCCTTGGAATTGATTCATTAAAGGCATGTGCTCTCAGGAAGCTGTGAGCGTTTCAAAGTTTGACGGTATGACAAAAAAAGCACACTGGACCTTCTAAACCAACATTTTGAAGGAAAAATTTAATTAGAAACAGATAGTTCACCCAAAATTAATAATTGTGTCATTATTTACTCACTCTCATGTTGTTCCGAACCTATCTGACTTTCTTTCTTCTGTGAAACTCTAAAGATACGTCTTTTGTGCTTTTTTTTCCCCATACAATGAAAGTCAGTGGAGTCCAATATTGTTTAAACACCATTGATTTCAAAGTATATTATTTTTTAATGTTCCAAAGAAGAACAAGTCAAACAGGTTTGGCCTATCTTTTAAAGCACCTTGTGAGCAGGACTAGAACTTGATCTTGAGGAAACAACATTTGGTATGACAAGATCACGAGAAAAGTTGTCAATGTCAGGATTATGAGAAAATCAAGCTGTGATCGCGACAAGAGTATGAGATTTCAGAGCTTCTGTAATCACTTTAGTGGCTAAATGCCACTGAAAACTTACAAAATTCTGGGGTTCTTGTGGCTCGACCCCCTTTTTTATTTTTCCTTAATTTGAGCTGTTTTACTGGCCGGTCATTAAAAAAAAATCCATATCTCCTCTCTTGAGCCAATAGCCTTATAGCCAGCGTTCTGACATCTAGCATGGTTGCCCACTTTGCCTTCTTTCTGTTCTTTGTACTGTCCTCTATAAATAAAGGCAGAAAATGGCAAAAACAGGTCTATACCTCCTGTTAAACACAGGCTATCTGTTCCAATCGATTCAAGATCTTCTCAGTTGTTCGCTCACAGAAATGACACCCAGGGGGAATGCTGTTACCTAATGATAATTTGTCTCCTGTGTGTAGTTTTTTTGGAAAAAGCTCTCAGCCAGTGCGAGTGCAGAAGTGCTTAGCACAGAAAGTCCCCGCAGAGTCTCTTATGTGACAGTCCTCGGTGGTTAAACGGTGTTGGTAATTTTGAATAAGTACCCTCCAAAATAATTGTGTTTGGTGATTTTGACGAGGTTGCAATGCATTGCAGTATTCAAAGTGTCCAATATTTTAAGAGCATTGCAGGATTTAACACATTAAGCAGTATAATAACCAGCGATGACCTTCAGTGGATCCAAAGGAGATAGCTCTTTCATAATTCAGGTAGTCTTCTCAGTTATATTATATGAACTTTCCTTTAGTGTAAAATGATACCCAACCTAATAAAAACGACAAAAACACATAATAAAATGACAAAAATGTAACTACAATAAAAATAAAAACAGAACATCTAAAAAAAAAAAAAACATTAAAGGGGTCATATGATGCTATTTCAAAGATCATTATTTGGTGTAACAGAATATGTTGACATGCTTTAATGTTCAAAAAACACATTATTTTTCAAATACTGTACATTATTGTAGGTCCTCTATGCCCCGCCTCTCTCAAACATGTCGTTTTCAACAAAGTCCTTGTCCTTGACAAGCGCAGTCTGCTCTGATTGGCCAGCTGACCCAGTG
>NW_015552619.1:410552-414768 GCF_001515605.1 Sinocyclocheilus anshuiensis | reverse complement strand
ACTCCGAGTCACGTTGGTGACCGACGAATTGGGATCCCTACCAAAACGCCATGGATACTGCCCCTTCCAGTGTCCTGTGCGAGCCGCCTCCCGTCTCTGAGTCAGTAGATCCTTCCTCAGAGGAATCTGCCAGGGAGCGGCTGTCGCGAGAAGCATTAGTTCGGGGAACCAGGTCAGAGTGGGCCAATATGATGCCACAAGCAGGACCTGATCCTCTTCCTCCCTGACCTTGCACAGCGTCTGTGCGATAAGGCTCACTGGGGGAAACGCATACTTGCGCAGGCTCCGCGGCCAGCTGTGTGCCAGTGCGTTCGTGCCGAGAGTTCCCTCGGTCAGGGAGTAGAACAACTGGCAGTGAGAGGTTTCTGGAGAGGCAAACAGGTCTACCTAAGTGGCTCCGGAACGTCTCCAAATCAGCTGGACCATCTGGGGATGGAGTCTCCATTCTCCCGGGAGCGTAGCTCGTGACAGCTCGTTGGCCGTACGGTTGAGCAGACCCAGAATGTGAATGGCACAAAGTTACCTCAGGGGCCCGTTGGGGGCCCGTCAATACCCCATGAACATATTCAGGCAGTTCAACACCGACTGAGCACGGGCGTGCAAGACCGAATCCTCTCCAAGGAGAGTTTGCTCTTTTCCCAGTTGACCTGAAGGCCCAACTGGCTGAGGTGTGAAAGCACCAAGTCCCTGTGTGCACACAACTGATGCTGAGACTGAGCTAATATGAGCCAGTCGTTGAGGTAGTTGGGAATGCGAACGCCCTGTTCTCTCAGTGGAACAAGGGCTGCCTCCGCAACTTACGTGAAGACACGGGACGACAGGGACAGCCCGGAGGGCAGGACCTCGTAATGATATGCTCGTCCTTCGAAGGCGAACCGCAGAAATGGTCTACGGTGCAGAAGGATCGACACATGAAAGTACGCATCCTTCAGGTCGATTGCTGCAAACCAATCTCTGGGACATATGCACCCCAAGGCGCGTTTCTGCGTCAACATCTTGAATGGTAACCGGCGAGAGGGGATGCCGGGCGAACTGAATCGCATAGCCGAGGCTGATGGTCCGCAGAAGTGTGGACATCGCATGACCCAGAGAACTCGCGGTGATCTTCAGAGCTCTTTCAGAACTTCCGGATCATGACCACCCTCGTGCAGGTCCCTCAGTGCTTCGGCCTGATGAACCTGCAGTAACACCATAGCGTGTATGGCGGAGACAGCTTCTCCACAGGCCATATAAGCATCGCCGGACAGGCCAGATGAGTACCTACAGACCCGGGAGGGAAAGGTGCCGTCCATGACCTGGTGAGCTCCTCATGCACCTCCGGGAAGAAAGGCACTGAGGCGGGGGCGCTGAGAACCAGCGCGAGCCACCCCGAGAAACCATTTGTCCAACCTCGAGGGCCCGGGACGCGGTGGAGGTTTCCTACGTGCTGAGACGCACAGGGGAAACGGCCGTTTGCAGCACGACAGGGGGAAGTGCAGCCCGAAGTGCGCAACCCACTCGACACAGGAACGACCACCGCTGAAGCGCCGTCCGCCAACACAAAAAGCTGCCGAGAGCGCGCTAGACTCGTCACACACGAAGCAGTTTGGTAGGAGCAGAACGATGTTGCTTTAGTTAAAAATAACAGTGTTCTGTGAATGTTGATGCTTTAATAACAAATATTTATCGGGAGCGTGTATGCTGGGCTTTCATAAATTTAATGGAGAAAAAAGTAACGTAACTAGTAATGTAACTAATTACTAATTACTTTTTAAATAAAGTAATCAGAACAGTAACATGATTACTTTTAAAAGGAGTAATCAGTAATCAGTAATTTGATTACATTTTCAGAGTAACTTGCCCAACACTGCGGCTAACATAGCCTAACATACTCAGCCTAGCATAATTTAACCTTTTTCATGACAACACACAACACATTTGTGCATTTTAACATACAAAAAAAACCTTTGTGATCTAATTTCCATTAAAAAACATTCCCAAAACAATGCTGTCACATTTTGCACAGTTTTTTAACAGATTTGTCCCCAACCTGTATTAGGCGCACACACATAGTCTATAATGTTTGCAAATAGCACCTGCACTGCAATCTCCTTAAATGCATCCATTATCGAACAAATTAGCATGTAATTGCATATAAATGATGTAACATAAGCCATTTGGCAATAAATCATTATTTCTATATGTTTACATATAAGTCAGGAAGGGAGCTGACAAAAAAGTCTTAGACTTCCAGGCTTAGAGACCAGCTAGTTTAGGTTAAACCAGCTAAGACTCACAAAAAAACAGCTGGCTTAAGCTGTTTTCTTTTCAGCAGGGTTGCAGTTTCTTCCAAAAAGCCCAAGGCAGGAAGGCCAGCAAAGTACTTTCCTATAGAGCAGGTATACCTGTGACACACTTATGATTGAATCCCAACGCAGGTCATCTGTAAATGAACTCTTCTGCCCATTGCCAAAAGACACCCAGATAAACTGCAGTGTTTACAGGAGTCCCATGCCACAAGAGTCCATCAAGCTCAGTTCTTCCTCCTCTTGTTGTGCCTGTTTTCCTCCCACACTGTTTTCGGCCTTATGAAGAACTTCTTAACGGCTCCGGGTATGTCTTGTGAGAGGTTGCTATGGAGCTTGTTTTCGTTCTGCTGTATGCTGCACACAGCTGTGATATTGATCCAATAAAACAATGAAACAACTTTTGTCTCTGTACTTCAGAGGTGCTTTTTTAAAGGTGAAATGGTCTCCTTCAGCACGAAAGAGAATTAGAGAGGAACAAAACGAAAGGAGCCCCAGAGAAGTGATGATGCATGAGACAAAATGGATGGAAGAGGGTGGAAATTGGACAGGGGGGAAAGGCATTATACTTGAGATTTTAAAGTGCTCAAATGCTTTTATGCCCTCAAGGACTTTTAGAGGAAAATAGTGATGCAGTGACATTACAATTCTAGTTTATATCTATAAGCCTATAATTATTTTCATAAACATGACAGAAAGTCAAAAAATACACATTCAAATTCTGGATTAGTTTGTCTAAATAGATTAAAAATAAAATATTAAATGCTGTAATGTGAATTTAGGCATCACAAAATTATAATGTGCAATATAAAATATAGATATTCATTTTGAGATTGGCTGAAGATTTCATTTATTAAATTATTAGTGTTAACTTTACACATTAGATGGCAAAAAAAGTAATCTAAATGTAAGTTTAGATGAGCATGAGGGAATGAGCATGAACAATTACATTTCCGATATTGATTTGTAATCTCTATAATAATATAATAATAATGGCTAGTAACCAATATGGTACCAATTTCTGCATCCCTAGTGTTAAAATAGTTTTTACCACACACCACATGGATGGATTAATTTGACTGATTGATTGATTGATTTATAAATTTGATTTATAGAAACAAAATATTTATTTGCTTCAGCAATCTCAACATTTACAAATACAAATTTTATCAAGGTATGTTACTTATGTTATCAAGGTAACATTATATGATGGATGATGAATTAAACTGCTCAAATGAGCACTCAGCCTGAGCAACCTCAGGCTGCAGACTTCCACACTCTGCTTGCCTCTTTTGATCTCAAGCGAGTGTTAACTACGGCTACTCACAAATCAGGCAACCAACTGGAACTTATTTACACACAACACTGCTCCACTGATCATGTACTGGTTACTCCACTGCACACCTCGGATCACTTCCTCCTCACTCTTAACCTCAACATGGTTCCTCCTGACACAACACATACCCCTACACATGTCACTTGTTGACGTAACCTACGCTCACTCTCACCCTCCCGGCTATCTGCTATGGTTTCATCTTTACTTCCTTCCCCTGAACAGTTATCATCTCTTGATGTTAACAGTGTTACTGATACTTTCTGCTCCACTCTTACGTCTTGTTTAGACACTGTCTGCCCCTTGTCTTCCAGGCCAGCTCGTACCACCTCTTCTGCCCCTTGGCTATCTGATGTTCTCCGTGAGCAAGAGTATGGTGCAACAGACCTTAAGGTATATCGATCACTCCTCTCTTCCTTCTCTGCTAATGTCTGCACAGACCAGGGACTTATGTGAGGTTCCTGTTCGTGGACTTCAGCTCAGCCTTTAACAGCATCATCCCAAACCTCCTCCTGCCCAAACTAACTCTCCGTGCCCACCTCCGTCTGTCAGTGGATCAACAGCTTCCTGACAGACAGGCAGCAGCTAGTGAGGCTGG
>NW_015552619.1:409809-410112 GCF_001515605.1 Sinocyclocheilus anshuiensis | reverse complement strand
TTACAAACCTCAGTGCACAATTTGCCACACCACAAACTGTCAAACACATCTTACCAGCAAACATACACTCTTTTTTATCCTTCTCTCCACTCTCTGAGGCAGAAGTCTCTAAACTTTCCAATCATCCTACTACTTGTCCGCTTGATCCTATTCCATATTTTCTCCTGCCGTTGTACCTGCTCTCACTCACATTGTTAACACATCCCTTCACACTGGTGTTTTTCCCTCAACATTTAAACAGGCTCGTATACCCCACTTCTTAAGAAACCCACTTTTAACCCAACTCTTTTAGAAAGCTGAACA
>NW_015552619.1:409099-409482 GCF_001515605.1 Sinocyclocheilus anshuiensis | reverse complement strand
TGCACTGGCTACCAGTAGCTGCTCGCATTAAATTCAAGGCATTAATGTTTGCCTACAAAACCACCACTAACTCTGCACCCATTTACCTAAATTCATTACTTTAGAATTATGTGCCCTCTAGAAGCTTGCATTCTGCAAGTGAACGGCGTATTGTTGTGCCATCTCAAAGAGGCACAAAATCACTTTCACTGACTTTTTCATTAACTGAAAAATAACTTTCATTAACGAGCAGCTGAGTCCTTAGCCATCTTCAAGAAACGACTAAAAACACATGTGTTCCATCTTTATTTGACCCTCTAACTCTAGCACTTTCTATTCTATTTTAGTTCTACTTTATCTATTTATCTTCTTTTTTATAAAAAAAAAACAAAAACAAAACTAAC
>NW_015552619.1:394754-408563 GCF_001515605.1 Sinocyclocheilus anshuiensis | reverse complement strand
TCATTTGTAAGTCGATTTGGATAAAAGCGTCTGCTAAATGACTAAATGTAAATGTAAATGTAAATGGATGATTTTCTAAACATAGACTACCATTCACAAGTTTGGATTAAGATTTTTTTTAATTCTCTTTTTGAAAGAAATGAATACTTTTATTCATATATATATGTGTGTGTGTGTGTGTGTGTGTGTATGTGTAGGCCTATATATAAACAGGTGCATCTCAATAAATTAGAATGTCGTGGAAAAGTTCATTTATTTCAGTAATTCAACTCAAATTGTGAAACTCGTGTATTAAATTAGAATATGGTGACATGCCAATCAGCTAATCAAATGGTCTCTCAGTCAAAGTTTTCCTGAGCCTGAATTGAGGCAGTAATTAAAGCAAAAGGAGCCCCTACCAAGTATTGAGTACATGTACAGTAAATGAACATACTTTCCAGAAGGCCAACAATTCACTAAACATGTTTTTTTATTGGTCTTATGAAGTATTCTAATTTGTTGAGATAGTGAATTGGTGGGTTTTTGTTAAATGTGAGCCAAAATCATCACATCATGTGTGTGTGTGTCTGTGTGTGTGTGTGTGTGTGTGTGTGTGTGTGTGTGTGTGTTTCAATTAAATTGTGTTCTTATGAACTTTCTATTTATCAAAACAATTTTGAAAAAAAATATTGCAGTTTTCACAAAAATATTAAGCAGCACAACTGTTTTCAATAGCAGCAAATCAGCATATTAGAATGATTTCTGGAGGATCATCTGACACTAGAGACTGGAGTAATGGCTAAAAAATATGAATATAAAATATACTCAAAAAGAAAATTTTGATCAAATAAATGCAGTTTTACTTAGCTTTTTTTTTTTTCTCTTAAAAAATATAAAGTAAAAATCTATTACCATTTTACAAAAAGAAAAAAAAATCTTGTTCAAGTGCCCTTCAAAGTGAGTAGGCCATACTGATGCCTACTTTCTAAAGTAATTCACCCAAAGTGTGGCGTGATTGTAGCAGTCAAACTTTCAGCAGAATACAAGGAACTGTTGGAAAGTTATGAGACAAGTTTAGAATGATCAAGGCTACTGGTGGGGTGGAGCAATAGAGGCGTGGAAACGGATTGCAGGCGCTGCCTCGCTGTTTACGGCGTGCTCACAGGTGGTGGTTTATTTGAACGTAGAAACAAACACATGTACACAAACGTAAACAAGCCTACACAGCCTCGCCTGGCTTTCTTCTCAGTCATTAGATGTCAGCGAACAGCCCTGGGGGAGACACTCACCTATTTCTATCAGCTCTCATTAGGAGCAGGGAGGACATGAAAGAGCAGCCGTTTCTTGCCACTGCCTGTATATGACAGGAAGGAGGGACCCGACTCAAACTTCTCTGACAATACAGCACTGAAGGGGAGGAGAGGATATGTCCTCACTTTCATATTCTTTCACTCTTTCTTTCTACTGTGATAGCTTTTGGCTGTATAAGCAGCGCAGTAGTGTATAATCTCCCTTGATTTACGGATGCTTTACTTTGAATGGAAACTGATGTCAAAGAGGCTGTTAATTAGAAACAGAGTACTTCATTTTACCTTTAAAACGCAATCCAAAAAGCAGGAACTAAGTGTTGCTTGCTAAGGAAAGCATCACTGTTACTATTGCTTAAATTGTGGGTTATGGATTTGAACAAACTTAACTTTGCATAAAATGTCCCATACTGCTTGTGGTTTGGACATGAAAGATACCTAAAATCATGCAGCTTGCTGAGAAAATTGCTATTACTTTTCTAAGCCACTTATGCTTACCAAGACCGCATTTATTTGATCAAAAATGTAGTAAAATAAAATAACTAAAGTTTTGAATCAGTAAGATTTTTGTAATGTTTTTGAAAAAAAGAGGCCTATTATGCTCACCAAGACATTGCATTTATTTTGTCAAAAACACAGTAAAAAACAGTAACATTGTGTCCAAAACATACATGGATGGATGGATGGATGAATGAACAAAAAACAACCAGTTTGGGGTCTGTAAAATTTTTTAAATGTTTTTAAAAGCCTCTTATGCTCATAAAGACTGCATTTATTATATCAATAATACTGTAAAAACAGTAATATTGTGAAATATTTTTACAATTTAAAATAACTGTTTTAATTTTTTTTACTGTCACTTTTCATCAATTCAATGCAACCTTGCTGAATAAAAGTATTCATTTCTTTCAAAACAATCTTTCAGCTCTTATGTCTGCTGCTAACATGTGGATTCAGTCTGAGAGAAGAAATAAAGACAGGGAGAACTAGTAGTAAGAGAGAGAGGGATGGGGTCACACTCTCTAAAGTGCAAAACAAGTAGCACAAAGACATCTACAAAGAGCACTTATCTAACTCTAAAGCACAGGAACTCTCTCACTTTCCACATGAGACTCATGTTTGTTAGTGCAAGGTCAAAGCAGAATGAAAGATAATCAGCACCCAGCAGTATTAATGTTGCACAGACAAATAAACACACATATCCCTCGTCATCTATCAACACTTCAGTGTGAGACATTATGCCACAGTTATCCCTTCTGAATTGTGAAAAGTATTGCAGAGAGTGAGAATGCGTGTAACTGTGAAGCCACAAAATATTGACAGTGTTTCTGCTCTGGGAGCCAAAAAATACACAGAAACTGAGCAATTCAGTTGCAGTGGGGAGGGTTTGTCCAGGACATAATAGAACAGAGAGACACCAGCACTGCACATAAAAACCGGCCCAGAGACAATTACTAGCAGGTCCGAGAGGGAACCTCTGGACTTTTTCCCATTTGTGAGATTGCAGTGCTACAGGTGAACACTCCACCATAATAAATCCCCCATAATCCCACAGAAGACTGATATCAAAGCCAGAACAGGAATCAGGGCAAATCTGTTCGTTATTACTTTTCCAATACTTCAAGCCCCCTTAACCGAGAGTGGATCTCAAGTTAACACCATCCAATAGAACTCCTCTTTACAGAAAGGGCCAAAGTAAAACCACTTGCCCCATTGTATGACTAAACATGTGGAAACACAGAACAGAGATGGACAGAGAGGTTCACAAAGGATTAATTTCAAAACCCCCTCTAAACAATCGTATTACAGTTTCTTCCGACAGGGATCAACATATCTCTGGCACTATAAAATATAACAAAAAGATAGGAGGAGCATTTTTCCTCATTAGAGAATTTATAGATAACTATATGGACAGTACTTTTGGAAAATATGTTATAAATTGTATCTGTGTGAAGTGGCCCCAATGAAAAAACTAACTTCATACATCCACACCAGTAGGTGTCAGTATGACACCAAAGAGACTGTACACTAAATTTTATAATCTAATGTGCCTTGAAGGATTGTGATGGCAAATCTGTCACAGTGTCTCTTATTCAGTTAGTGGCTTTTCTAAAATTGCGAGTAAATAATCAGCGGCAGTGTGATTCGTCTTTGTATGACAATAACAAAAATAAACAATGCCCCACTAGAATGACGGAAATTGAAAAAGAAACAGAAGGCTTTCCCAGACACCCAACATGTTTACTGCCTTTCCCAGAGAGAAAACATCTGGGAAACCCCTCTGTTTCTCTTCAAGCTTCCATCATCCTAATGGGCGATTCCCAATTTCCTTCAGTCTTCCCGTTCTGAGAAAATTATGAAAAATGAATGTACGCCATATGGTAGGTAAACAGCACAAAGAAAAAAGATTTATCCATGTGGAAAATCCATTTTGCCCGGTTTCCAATATACAGCAGCGCTATCAAATGAATTGGTCACAGTAGCCAGTCCCCCCTTGTATGGTTTCATTATAGTGAAAATGCTGCAAAAGAGGTACTATAGATTGAGAAAGCGTAGACATGTAGATGTATATAGAAAGAGACTGAATGAAGGTCAGCTTCATCAGACTCTCAATGGACCTTGCTGTATTTTCTGCCACCTGTTGAAGTATCGTAATCTATGCGCAGTATAGAGGGGCTATTCTGTCGGTGGGAGAAATTGCAATATATTTCAGCCCTTGCATTCAACACTAGAATAAAGACCACAAAAAATAGCATGCACTGTGGTTTATTCACTGTGCCACAGTAATCTAGCACTTTTATTTTGCCAAGGAATAACCCCAGCCCACGCTGAGACACAGCCACAGAAAGCAAGTGAACAGGAATGTGCCGAAAACATTTGATTCTACCTTAGTTTCCTGCTGTAAAGACACATCTCCAAAACAAATAATTTTTCTCCAACATTCTTTTCCATTGTCTTTTATCTTTCTCCCTGAATGATAAAACAGCACTCGACTATTGTATTAAAAACCAGGGCTGAACCAATGGCATCACCTCAAAGCCCAAACAGAGATATTCTGCAAAAATCTACAGTATCTCCTCTGGGACATTCATATATGCAGGCTTGGATGTTGATAAAAAATGGGCAGGGGCACAACTAGGGCAAAACTCCCATATCTCAAGCTTGCAAATCAAGTATGATGTGCAAAGCCTGGTTTTTGTTGTATTTTCCTACAATTTTTCCTCTATGCTTGCTTTCTTTTCTGCCCCATCTTTGGTCTCAGAGGTCCTTGAAAAACTAGAGACCTGAGAAAACCAAGAAGACAAGAAAAGCTGCCAAACAAAGGACGTGGAATACATGAATCTCAACCGAAACAATGACACAAACAATGCAACAAATTCCAGGCATTTTCATTAATATTTTCATAGAATATTAAATATGTTCCTGAGAAGAAAATTCAAGTTCAGTAGAATTACTTTCAATGCATATCTTCATCTAGTTTCTTCACTCTGCTCAACAATTACAGCTAAAAGAACGGCCTTGGAACCCCGTTGCAAACTGACACAGCAATACAATGCAAATCAGACCAAAGGTTACTCTGGACAATTTAAAGGAAAACATTTTTTTAAAAACTGGCTAGGGCAGCAATGATCTGTATTCTCAGCAGTAACATTTTAATTTTGCCGTTTTTCTTCACTAATAGAGTGCTGCCAGAATGAGCCCTAAACCCAGAAACAAGTTATTTTTCACTTTTGTTTCCATCATCCCAACATTATTTTTAAATGGCTTTTTGGTTAAATGCCTGAAATTAAGTCTGTGTTTAACACAAACAAGATACTGACACAATTTATTCTGTGACAGGGGTGTCTAGTCCTGCTCCTGGATGGCCAATATCCTGCAGAGTTTAGTTCCAACCAGCTCTAACACACTAGCCTAGGAGTTTCTAGAGAGTGAACCTTGATTACTTTGGTTCAGGTGTGTTCAGGGTTTGTAGGGTTAGGTTTGGTACAGGTACAGGTCTGGACACCCCTGTGAAATGATCACCCATAAAATGATCAGTGCTACCCTACTCGATATGTTGTTTTCATGTGTCTTGAAAGGTGGCTGCTAGCAAGTGGCTTAAGAGAACTGCAATGGTTGTCGGGAGACTAAATATCATCACGACTAACAGGTAAACTCATCTACTCACTAGTCCACTTTTACAGCCTCGTTGTATTTATACTTGCACTCTTACAAACTCAAACTTTCCAACTTGCTGATTTTAAATGAAGACTGAAAGACTTTCCAGAAGCCTAATGCTGAAGTTAAAGTCCTTTGACTCTTGTGAAGTTCATTTATAGCCTAACTTTTCCTTTTTACTTCTGTCGACTGTATTTAGGCTTCATAAAAGCTGTGATTGTTTGTGAAGATTACCTTGATAAAAAAAGTGTAAGAATCATAAACTTTTGTTTGTCACAGAGCTTATTTTCTACAATAATCCAAAAGCTAATGGAAAAATACTTTTGGATTTTTTTCCCCGTGAGAACCTGGGTGATGCTAACTTCCGGGTTGGTCTACGAAAATATATCATTCCATGCATAATTTCTCTCCTAATTCATCTGACTTTTTAGAACCAGAGCTAAGTAAGCTTGAAAACCAAAGAACTGAATAATGGCTTATCTAAACCATCAGGTAGCACTGTCACACTTATGTCCACACAGCAAAATATGGTTGACCAGGACCATAGTGGTAAATGGAACGTCTTACCTTTCCAATTAACCTTGGGAAGGGGGCTCGCTGGTTCTCTGGAACAAACATGGGGGGCACCAGCAGGGATCTTTTGGATCGGTATGGCATCATGTCTGACAGACCCAGGATCTCCTAAATCACAGCACAGAAAAGACAAAAAAATTGAAAATAGTTTAAATGTAAGAAATTCATGTGTAATTATGTGTCACTCTACTTCAATGCCAAATATAACATATTAAGAGGTAATTTGACATTTAGCTGACCATATAATCCAAAGGGACTTCCGGTACACTTACTACAGGAACATTTATTGGGCTAAGTGTTTTGCTCAAGAGGACAACGGTGATGGATCATAAATCATGCCTTGGAGGGTTTTAACCTATAACCTTTCAGTTGCCATCCCAGATCTTTAATCACTATGCTATTATACACCACATTAGTCCCATAATGTTATGAATACTTCATAAAATCAATGTAAATCCCTTCATGAAGGACACTACCAACTCTTACACTGGATATGTCCATATAATGTTATTTGAATGGATAGAAAAACAGCCACAATACATCCTATTAGGGTTACTGAACTATGCAGACATCTGATAGCGCTAATATAAATCTCTGGCAGGTACATCAATACAAACAAGGCACGCTGTGCTCTTACCAAAGTCATTAAAAGTGGTCATTACAGCAGTACTGTGGTTTTCCACCTTTGCTGCCATTGCTTCCTTTATTTAGATAGAAGCTTAATTGAAAGCCATGTCCTATTTCAGAAAATTAAACTAAGCAAATAATGTTGTAAGCTTTCATTCTGCAGCTCTAAATGGAGTTAAGTGAAGACTGAGCCTTGAAGTGGAAAAGAGAGACATTAAACTGCATAAGGATAGTGTATAGTCAGCTGGTCATTATCACAAAATATCACTCTTTTATGTCACACTGATGGGGTTTATTTTGCGATAATGGCCGCCTGACTGTACATTATCTGGCTTATTATGCAGACACACACCAAATAAGTAAATACATAGAAATGAAATATTGATTTAGTTTAAAATAATTTTAGCAAACAAAGAAAAAAAGAGCACAGAGGGACATTAACACTGTGTAGGAGATCGGTTGCCATGGGTAACGGTCAATTATATAGTTTAGTAGTTATTATGGAAAATATTTGACCACAGAATGTCACAACTGACCAATCAGAATAAAGTATTCCAGATAAAATGGTTATAAAGATGCAGAACATGCAATCTGAGCCACAAATCTCATCCCACTTAAGGTGTAAAAATGCAGCAAATGTGTTTTCCGTGGGTCTCAGCCTTCCATGTGACTACTGAAGTTTATTAGCATCTCAATTCAATAACCAAGCTAATCAGCGTCTCTCATGTTACCCTCTCTGATCCGTTCTTTCTTCCTCGCCATTTTGTTCTATTCTCTTTTCTTTGTCAACACTGTTGCAATTGCAGCCCCTAAGGACAATTAGATGGCAGCGCAAATTATATTTGTCACTCAACATTGACAGCAGGGTGAAACGGAATATATTAGCACAGTGGCAGCGACCCGTGCAAGTTCCTACTGGCCCTAGACGGCCATGTGGCAGGAGTAAATGGCCCTATACTGTCTTTTGATGACCTGGATCAAAATGCTTTCCGCAAACCCAAGGCTTAGCTTATTGGCATGCTCAAGCTAGGCCCTACTGGTAGACGCTGGAACTGCATCATCTGGAACTGCATTTTTCAGAATTCTCTGCTTAATATTTTTTCAGGATTTTCAGGAAGGTTCAGGAGTATTTATTTAAAAGAGAAAACCTTTGTAACACTAAGGGGGAAGAAAGGAAAAAATATACTGACCCCAACTACTTAATGAGTTGTTACAATGAACTGATTTATTTTTCAGGAGAAAATATCTAAAAATCAAAACAAGAGAAGTGTACTTGAGAAGCAACACTGCATAAGACAAAGAATTGTTTTCATTGGTTGCATCTTAAATATAAGTGCATTTTGTGTTTTAAATCATGTATTTTGCCATGTATTTTAAGTCGATAAATTTAACTGTTAACTTGTTTATAACAAATGGGGAAAATATGTTAGTATTCAAGATACATTTTCTGAAAGCAAGTTTTAATATTTTATGCAATATTGCTTCTTAAGTAAATTTATATTATTTCAAGAACTTTTAGACATTTATATGTTTAACTTTTTTTGCAGTGTAGCTCAACAAATTCCAGGAAGTTCTGTGCTAGGAAAGCAACTGCCATTGAGATGAATGTGAATGCTAACAGATATCTTTCCCAAGCCATTACAGACCACCTTGTTCTCAACAAACCAGTCATTTCAAAGTTTTTTTATTTTTTTAAATAAAATGCAATTTGAGCAGTAGTTAAACATAAATGGCCAAATGCAGAGAAATAATTAAAGTACATTAGCAAATCGCATTATAACCTAAATGGCCCATCTTGATCTGCCCGGACAGGAGATTCCATTTGTGAAATGGATACATCACACCACCATCTCTGGGGACAGCCTGAGCTATTAATGTGAGCAAGAGTGTCTCGTGTACTTTTCAGGCTGATATCAAGATTGATGGGTGATGTTTTTCAGGATATGCAAAACTGAAAAATTTATCATAAATCCCCATGGATCAGTCTTAATAGTATTTCTTTTTTTTTTTTTTTATCTGTTCTTTAAATGAATTATTACAGTCTGCTGTTGTTTTGATGTCATTAGCAGATACACACCATTGTTTCTCGCCAAAATCTCCCTTTATTGAGGGAATTACTTTCACTGTCCTGCTGTCATGAGCAAAAGAACGCCATTAAACACAGAGATGAATTCTATTATCAGAGCAACGTATTAATAGTCTTAAAATGCTTTATAGTGAAAAAAAAAAAGGATTCTGATATCTCTGTTTGTTCAGCAAGGCTTTAGAAACCTTTTTTACGCTTCACATAAGCAGCCTTTCAGCTGAATTGAAGCTGAGGACACGACGACAGCATGTTGTCACACAGATCCCAGCATGCATCTGAACTCATTACAACATTGAACCTATCTGAGCTGCATTACAAGGCGGAACGAGGAGGAGGGAGAAAGAGGGAGGGCAAAAAAGAATGTCACCTCGTAGCAACTGGAAAACAGCAGCTACAATGACTACATAGTTTGTCAAGGTTGGAAAAGCACCACTAAGAAGGCTCTTTTTGTCAATCCAGTCATTTTTATGCTTCTATTTCCATCTATTTCTGTTAGCTTATCTCTTTTGCTCCTGTTCTCTAAATTCCAACCCACTAAACATGCACTCCACAGACAAAGAGTTAACTTGACAAGCTATTTATTGTGTCCTACTCATGTCATTTTTTGTTGGGCGGGAAATGGTTGGGGTGCGGTCACAAACTTTCCATTTGCATCAGAAGCACAGCATGTTCTGTCCTTGCTGGATGTCTTTGGTCAGGCGTAGCAGCGGTGGAGTGATGAGGGTATGTGAGAGGCTGGATTCAGAGCTGCTGGAGCCCAAAGGCTGTCAGCATGACAAAGGTGGAATAGAACGGCAAAATTTGTTTGCACAGTCATTTGTTCGCATCGCTCTGACATCATTCATAGCCACGTAATGTGAATCATAGACTGGCCATATTTGATACCTACACTCAGAGATGGAGCAAGCTGATCCATTTACATATATATCGTGAACTTTTGAAGGTCGTTCAATCAATCTGTGTCAGAGCAATTTGTTTTATATTATTATTTTTTTACACAAATTAGTTTATATAAGCCTTAAATTTTTATATATTTTTTTCTTTCGTATTATATCTGTTAATTTATCAAATAAAAATGTATCGCATGAGTAGAATTACTTTCTATTTGTAAAGTATCTAACTGCATTATTAAAAAGGCAACAAATTGTTGTCTATGAGTGAGTCACTGAATATTTCACTCGATTCATTCAGAAATATTGATTCAAATGAAACAAGCATGTCATTGAATCATACACTTAAATGATTCATTCAAATAAGTTTTAATATCAAACACACAACCTTGCATAAAATCTCAAATGTCATGGTTCTTAATGTGACAGTTCACCCAAAAATTGATATTCTGTCATTACTTACTCACCCTCATATTTTTCCAAACCTGCATAATTTGGACCCCATTCTTCATAACATCTTATATGAAGAAAGTTAAGTTATACAGTTTTGGAGTGGCATGAGGATTTCATTTTGCGGTCTCTTTAAAGGACTTTTCTATGGAAATGCAGCATTGTCATTGGTGTAATGATTCAAACTCATAATCATACAGTCTATAGATCACCTTTCAGAGATTGCTTTAAAGTCATTATGTGTCTTTCAGTCACTGTATTGAAACTTATGACATGCCAGAACAGAACATCATATCAGTCCCTTCACCTTGGCTGAGAGCACTTTTCATGAGATAGTCACCAATATGTCCTCCCATCACAAGGGGAGTTTATGTTACTCTCATCCGCTACATAAGGGGCATAAGTGACAGAGTGACGGGTCTTACGGTGAAGATGAAACATCTCCGTCAACTAATCGACTCGCTGCAGTGAGCGATGGAGAGAATGAGAAAGACTGACGGAACTTTAAGAACCTTCTCTGTTGGAAAAATGAAGGTATGCGTTGAGGTTATTGATGATTTCCTTTGCCACTCTTCCCCCGCCGCATTCTCAAGGACAGAAAAGAGTGCAAGGTCTGTTGTATGTGTTCGCTATGCCCTCCCTCTGCCAGTGATGAACACTGTTGGCTAGAGCGTGCTGACATGCTGAAAAGAAGATAGTCATGAATCTTTAATGCTTCCTGTTCATAAATTACAGAGGTACAATCATCCCTGCTTCAGCTTTCTCTGCTCTATGAGCTAGTTTGAGCTCTCATTAATAACTGAAACAGGGCGGCTTAAAGATTAGTGGCATACGAATCCCAGCCATAGAGTACATTGCACCACTGAGCTGCATTGAGGATTACGGTTTTTGAAATTCTTCCCACCATTAATATTAAATTGTGTGTTAAGCAGTTTTAATATGTTTTAGCTTATTTTCAATCCCTGCAATCATCTGACGGCTCATGGTTAGCTCCTTGCACGGAACTGAACCAGCAAATTTTCGGTTAACAGCTCTCAGCCTCAACCATTACACCACCCAAGCTGCTTTTTGAAAATTCTGGTCAAAACCGCAATGCAAGCAACTTTAACATCACAAAATGAGCTGCTGGTTTATGGGGACCAAAGTTCAAGTCTGACCTGGGTCATGTCCTAATCTAATTTTCACTGTCACACATACCTCGGTATGTGCACTTGACTGTAAATAAAAAAATAAAAGATAGAATATAATAGAATAGAATCCAAGAAGTGCTAAAGTTATAAAAAACATTTTTTTTACTTAAATTATTTTAATAATCAATTAAATTACTAATGAAATGTTCGAATATAGAAAATATATATAAAGAGAGAGAGAGAGAGTATTACAGTCATAAATATTAATATACATTAAAGATAATTAATGGTAATAAGTGTGAATGACACTTATGACACTTTCAGTGAAATACAGTATGTGCAGATAGGGAGAGAGGCGAGATTGTAACAGTATTTTTTTATATATACATCTCAAAAGATTCCATGATTGCCCCCAGAACTGTCAAAACTTGTGAAAAGACAAACAAGCTAGGGAGTTTCATTAAAGAGAGAGGTGACAGAAGACATGGTGAGGGTTTCTCAAACACACCATTGACTGTTGTGGGTTTCAAAGTGAATCATTGTAATAATGGCTATTTTAGTAACATTAATGCTGCTGCTAATGGCGTAGTGTTGAAAAATGGGCACTTGAATCTTTGTGGCTGTGCTGTGAGAGTTCCCAAGACAAAGAGCTGGTTTATAATACCTGAAAAAAATCTGTTAGCATTCACAGTCATCTCAAAGGCAGTTGTTTGGCTGCTGTGGGTACCAAAAATGTAGATGGCACACACTTCTGGGCACACAATTTTTTTGTAAAGGCAATCACCTAATGCCAATGTGAATAATAACTATGGGAAAATTACAGTCTGACATGCTCACAATGCTGGTTTGTTTGATTTTACTAAAAGAGCACAATCAAAAGCTTTCACTAACAACTATCCTAAGCTGTGATGTCTAAGATAACAGACAGAGAAAAAATGCATTTCATTCTTCTAAGCGCCCTCCCCCAAAGAAAGGTTAAAACTGCTACTATATTTGCAATTTATATTCTTATTTCAAAATAAGCAAATAAATAAACTGATTTAGTCAAAATTTACAGCTACTTTTTAATGGCTGTCAATAAAGACAGATGCAGGTACTAACTGGCCCATGCTAACTAGCCAAAACTAGACCCTTTAGTCATAGTTGGTCTTTAATTGAGCTCTCCACTTGCAATTTTATAAACTTGGTTTCTCTCTAACACTGGTTCTCAATGGTCTTTGAAGTATCAAGGTTCCCATGGTCTTATAGGGTCAACAAAGTTGAGAAATGTTTTATAACACCTACAACTTTTCAGTCTTGTTAACAGTGCAGAAAAAGCTAAAATGTGATCAAAATCCTCAATTTGCTTTTCCTAAGTCATCAAAACTCATCAATAATTAGGGCTCAGGGTTGTCAGAGGCATCGCGTCCTTGTCAATTCTGTCACTCTGCTGCTGACTGCCCTATTGGGATATATCATTACTCATTTCTGACTTCTCATTTATCCAGATGGAGAGAGGAGTCAGAGTGCCAGACAGAAACCTCAGGGTTTGCATTGCAGATTCTCTGCCTGTAGTCATTTATCCCAAAAGATCTGTGTAAACCCAAACTTTCAGGAACTTCTAGATGACAAGTACTTAAAATGCCAATAAAACGATCAAACCAGACAAGCTAAAACCTTAAAATTATTTCAGATGTTTTATTTTTCAGCACGGTAAGCAGCTTAACACTCATGATGTACCGCTTTCTATAAAACAACGAGATTACATAACTACCACCGGCCAAGGCTAAAGACACCAGAAAGGCCAATAAACAAGTAAAGGCAATAAACAAGACCAATTTCCGACCTGTAACCTTGTGACCAGGTCATCCTCTTCTTTAGAATAAATGAAAAATGACTGTGAAAGAAAGAACCTGGTATATTTCTGCAGATTACAAATTGAAGAGTATGAAATGTCAAGGCCTTACAAATTCACAGCATTTTTTTTATTCTTCACTCCGTTTGGTGGAACCACAAGTAAAGACTGTCTCATTGAAACAGAAACGCCAGAAACGAAAACAAATCATGAAATTAATTTGTATATTAATCCTCTGTAAAATACTGAATTATACCCTGAATTCACACTTTTCTCATAAGGCCTTTTCTTCAGGCATGCTGTGCTTGTACAACAGCTAGAATTACATCACGTCAGCCTCTGGGGAAAGACGGAAGCCTTTTCCATTTCCACTCGCACTTATCAATAATCAAAATCCAATAAAATGGGCATTAAGTCAAATATGGCATCAATAAGAAGAGCTTCCCTTCGGCATTAACTAGCTGATGCAAGGTTTTCTGCCGGGAACAAACCAGTGGGTTGGGGTGAGGTTTATTTTTGAAGGCTTAGTCTGACTGTGATTACAGGATGTATGATCCATAATGACCCTGCTTCCAGGCTCTCGCCTCAGCCTCTTCACACGCCGCTGTTCTCCCCAAGCACTCTCGCATAGCAATCACTTCACTCATGCTATATATCTCATTTGAGAGTATAATTCATAGTTTATTATCTAAAAGAGGTGGGAGCTAGTTGCTTTTCATTCACTATGGCACTATATGCAATATAATACAGCTATGACCTAAATGTTGCGAGGGGG
>NW_015552619.1:377837-394476 GCF_001515605.1 Sinocyclocheilus anshuiensis | reverse complement strand
CACACACACACACACACACACACACACACTTACTGTTCAAAAGTTTTTTGGTCAGTAAGATTTGTTAATGTTTTTGAAAGAAGTTTTTTACATTCACCAAAGCTCTATTTATTTGATAAAAAATGCATTAAGAAAACAGTAATATTGTGAAAAATAATTACATTATGACTTTAATATATTTTCAAATGTAATTTATTTCTGTGATGAAAATCTGAATTTTCAGCAGCCATTACTCTAGTCTTCAGTGTCACATGATCCTTCAGAAATCATTCTAATATGCTGATTTGCTTAAGAGATATTTCTTATTTTTATCAACATTGAAAACGGTTGTGCTACTTAATATTTGCATGGATACTGTGATACTCTTTTCAGGATTGTTTGATGAATAGAAAGTTCAAAGGAGCAATTACTTGAAATATAAATATTTTATCCCAAAGTGAAAGTCTTTAATATCGCTTATGATCAATTTAATGCATCCTTGCTGAATAAAAGTATTAATTTCTTAAAGAGAAAATCTTACTGACCCCATAATTTTAAAGTAGTATATAGTCTATATTGAAATTAAATTACAATCAATATTAACCAAGAAAACCCTCCAAAAAAGAATTCAAGATATTATTTTAAATGTATATGTTATAACATCTTGTGCATGGTGTACATCTACTGTTATTTAATGTTCATTTAATTTCAAAGGTAAGAGTCTTAATTGGTCAGATTGAAAATTCATTGTAATGAATTGATTCAAATTAAGTATTTAACATAATTAGACAACATGCTGTGTTTTTTTAATACGGTTAGAGAAAAAAAATGCCTTTATGAACATAAAAAAGCCCCACTGGGGCAATTTCTCCCCCTTAATAAAAAAAGAAAAGAAAAAGAAAAAGAAAAGGTTAATTTCTGCCAATGGTCTCCTTTAAATGAAATATGTGACCCTGGACCACAAAACCAGTCATAAGGGTCAATTTTGAAATTGAAAATATGAATAAATAAGCTTTCCATTGATGTATGGTTTGTTAGGATAGGACAATATTTGGCCGAGATACAACTATTTGAAAATCTGGAATCTGAGGGTGCAAAAAAATCTAAATACTGAGAAAATCGCCTTTAAAGTTGTCCAAATGAAGTTCTTAGCAATGCATATTACTAATCAAAAATTACGTTTTGATATATTTACGGTAGGAAATGTGCAAAATATCTTCATGGAACATGATCTTTACTTAATATCTTAATGATTTTTGGCATAAAAGAAAAATCGATAATTTTGACCCATACAATGTTTTTTTGGCTATTGCTAAAAATATACCCAAGCGACTTAAGACTGGTTTTGTGGTCCAGGGTCACATATGTGGCTGTCCTCATGGATACCATGACAGGACATGATGGGTCATTTCTAGTCTGAGCTGGAGTCTGTCAATATGATGGCAGTAAAGACACACTGACTGACGCATACATGCAGTTCTGAAAGAACAGAATCATGGGTGTCCAGACATATGATGTCCCCAGTGTAGAAGACCATTTAAAATGACAAGATTGAAGACTTCAGGCCATTTAACAAATTGACACACACAAAATCAACTCACAGAGAAACGCTTACCCTGAGTGTCTGAGGAGATCTGGAAGGTGCTCCCATAATGGTCACTTGTGCCATGTCATCGACATGATTGTTGACACCATGGACAAACATGACATCTCCGCTGTCAATCACGTCTCTTCTGGGAACCAGATTCAATTTCTCGTCTATTAGGAAGTCAGGGTTTGATACTTCAAACTCCACACCCTCATTTCCAGCGCAGTCTTCAAACACCACTGCAGAAAATTCAAGAGAAAAGGAGAGATTGACATATTAGCTTAGGAGAAATAAAGTCTGACACTTGAAACCAATATCACATATCATTCTATAGATAAAAAGGAATGTTAACCATAGTTAGCATGGTTAAGATGACCGCATTCATTCACAAGTCACCTAGTATGACTTCCAATGTAAAAACGGTCAAGAAAGGACTCTTTTGAGGTGATACATCTTATCTTTGATGAAAAATGGACTTGCTGCCGCAGAAAATGTCCCTGAAAAGGTGACTATGCCTGATGAAGCTATCCCACCGCTCATTCATCCATGAGCTAAAAGCAGGTAAAAAAATATAGCCCATTCATCAATGGATATTAACATGAAATAGAGAACTTTAACCCTCAATAATATCGACCCCACTTTCATCTTCACTCATCAGGTCTGACTGAGGAAGATATGGCCACTCCGGGACAGCTTATCCCCTCTGATTGTGTCCGTTTCCATCTTATCTTAAAGCCCCATACCTCGCTTTCACTCTTTTCGTCCTCTGTGACATATTCCTCCTCTCATTTCCCTTCCCCATCCCTCTTTTTCTCATCCATAACTCTTCTTTTCCTGCCCGTTTACCATTCTCTTTGACACTCTTAAGTTATGTTCTTGTAACTCAAGGTGACCTGGGGGGGAATAGACATGAATCGGGCAGTATGACCAAAATCTTCAAGTTGTTTAGATATGGTATAGAGTTATTATTCTTGCAAATATATGCCTGTATGCATTATGTTCTAAGATAATATTTTCCCCATTGTTTTTTTTAATAGCCATAATAACCAAAGAAAGGTTTTTTAAATATATATAAAACATATATTTATATATATTTAGTCAAAAATTCAGTAAAAAAAACAGTACCATTGTGAAATATAATTACAATTTAAAATAACTATTTTCTATTCAACTATATTTTAAAATGCAACGTAAAGACATTTTCAGCAGCCATCAGTCTTCAGTGTTACATGATCCTTCAGAAATAATTTTAATTTGCTGATTTATTGCTCAATAACATTATAACTTATTATCAATTTTGTAAACAGCTATGCTGCTTAATATTTTTGTTTAAACTAATATATATTTTCAGGGTTATACAAATAAATAGAAAGTTCAAAAGAACAACATTTGTTTCAAATAAAAGTCAAAAGTAAAAAAAAAAAAAAAAAAAACCTTGACTGACCCCAAACTTTTAAATGGTAGTGAGCAACATATTTAACAAGCCAAAACAAGACTTTAAAAATAGCTGATATGAATAGCAGTGATGGCTGTTAAATTATACATTATTATAGTAACTATATTATTGCATTGGTATAATAATCACACTGTGTCTAAACTGGACTCCCAGCATGTCAGAAAGAAACCATTTTACAGAAGATATACTGTGGTATAAAAAGCATCTGTACCGGATGACACATTCCTACAGCCTTACAAAGGCTACACATGTATACACGCAAAGGCACACACATTAAAACCCTTCACAGATTCAGCCTTTGAACCTTCAATGTTTTTTTGAATATTCTATTACATCCATAAAAGCTTAAGTGAGAACTGTAACCGGCTATAGCCACATTTAAATATGCCATTTAATGCATTCAATGAAGATTTCATTTGAGTAAGTGAACTGGAACAGTGGCAGTAACATTATTTTGCATTCGCTCTGAAATCGCATTTCCGTTCAAAACAACTAATGTGGCAGCGGCAGCTCCAAAAGCTAAGTGTTTAGCATGACACGTCAATAATGAATGCCTCTGTGACCAATTAGCTTAATTGCTTAGCAGCCTTGATATACGTTGCGCACTGCAGGACGACAAAAGTGAAAAAACCTACAAACACCTCACACCTGTGCATGAGCTGTATTCAACTGCTTTTTTCTCTTTAAAACTGCTCCTTTTGTGAGCCACGCTGGTTGTTCGGATAAAAAATACATTATGTATTACTCGGGCAAGCTGGTGTAGGTGCAAGATAAAGATATCGTCTTGTTCTCTTCACTTAAACATTCACCACCATACCATACAAAGCATCCTCAAGCAAGGACTGCGGTGATGCTAACAGCGTTAGCACGGTATGACCAGAGAGCGTCTCACATATCTTTTCAGCTAATTGAATTGAGGCAGAATCAGTAATGTGACGCCCTATCGATAACCTCCATGAACACAGGTGATGAAACGGCAGGTAATCGAATCAACAGTCATTTTATTGCCTGCAGAAGCACCTGTTTCCATCGACAGGGATCATTCAGTGGTGCAGAGAAGGGTATCTTGATGCCTTTCAAGCGAATTAACTTTTTGTGCATGATGTTTTATGTTGTATGCGATCTGGACACCCACAGAGGTAAGAATAAGGACATTACTTCAAGTTTCAAATGTGCACTTCAACTGCAGACCAAAAACAGACAGCAAACCATGTGTAGGCTCGTGTGGGGGAGGCTCTTTTCAGGAAGTGGGTGGTATTGCAGGAAATTATGCATTATGCGTTTTCTGAAGGAAATACTCAAAAATATATCTGTGGTGGGAGATGCATACAGCCAATAGCACATTTAAGGTAATTCAGGGCATTTAAAGAATAATTATCACATTAAATCTGCAATGCTAAGTCTACAGTATAGTGCCATGATAACAGAAACTGAATCTTAATTAAACTGAATCAGATATAACTGTTCTAAAATGTCAAAATGTCTTCCGATTGTGTTATCTTTAGTGACAAACTAATGACAGTTCTTTAAAAGAGAAATACGTACCAAATACCAATGCCCCTGCTGAAAAGTTTTGAAATGTATTATTTCTTTCGAGAAAGAAAAATTATTGAGTGCAAAATAAGGAAATAAATAAATACAATTCAATATTGTATGAGGAAATTAGTAAGGACAGTATTATGATGACAAGTTAAATTAAATAAATGCAAAATTAAATAATACTACTGAAGTCTAAAGAAATTACTGAAAATTATATGCAAATATTTACATCGTAGTCAGAATGTTAACGTAGCAGAATGTTAATATAGTAGTAGGATGTTGATATTTTTATAGTATATTTAATGATGTTAGATATATAAACCTGGAGGAAAACATTTTCAATTAATAATATTTCCATTTAATACATTTTCTTAGTGTTTTTCACAAGAAATATTGATCCAAAGCATATTGAGAGAGATCAGTGCTTTGAAAACCTCAATGAGTGAGCTAAAGGTGAAATCTGCGAGGAGAAAGTTGCTAAAAAGATTTTTGAATACAAATTCAAACTATTCTTAAACATATACACTCCAAGGAAGGTGTCACAGATATGAACTCTGTTCTGCGTTTCATTTAGTTTCTGTCTTCTGTTCTGGTTTAGGTTCATGTTTGCCCATATTTGGTTCCGTTCCTGTTGTCTTTAGTGCATTAGTTCATTAAGTTCTGGTTTAGGTTCATGTTTGCCCATATTTGGTTCCGTTCCTGTTATCTTTAGTGCATTAGTTCATTAATCAATTATCAGTTAACCCTCAGCACCTGTGTAACGGGGCTGACGAGACGTGATATTCCCACATAGTGACCTAGATATGTGGGGGCGTGTTAGAATGAGCCATTTTAGGGGGGCGTGGCAGAGTCTTAACTTTGATAAAGAATATCTCTTTGGTTTTGAGACTTTAGTCTTTGCAACTTCAGGGATCTTATCTATGCACAATCAGCTTGTAACACTCCAAAGAGAAAGGAAAATTTGAAATCGCATCATATGACCCCTTTAACCTTCATCGTCTGGAGATCTTATATTGCGTTATCTTCGTGTTCGTGCTCTTGACGTACGCGTGACAGAATAACCGGCCTATAAAGGGGTGTAAGCGGCGTATTCCCCTCGTTTTGTTTTTGTTCTTGAAAGTTTTTATTTTATCATGAATGATCCTGCTGTCCTTGTCCTCCTGCTGGAGCAGGGGGACCGCTCTCTCAAGGACCACATTGAGGACTTCGTGTTCCTGTCAAATTACACGCACTACCCGGACAACTGCCTCTACTCGTTCTGCCGAGCTGGACTGAACAACACCACAAGGGAGCAGTTGTCAGGGGATGGTCCTCGGGAGAGCTTTGCCGCCTTTGTGGAGTGGGTGCTGGTGTCTTGTGGATCGCCGCTGAGCCTACCATCACCCCGCTGCGCGGAGCAAGAGCCTGAGCCCACCGATGACGGAAAGCCCGAGCCCGCCGCAACCGACGAGCCATCACCAAAGAGAGCGACAGAGCTGAGGATCGCCCTGGAAGCAGAGTCCATTCCATCTGATCAGGTGTGTGAGCCAGCTACAGCGCCCCCGAGCAAGAAAACTGCGGTGGAGAAGGAGGGAGTGACGAAGAGCTCCACCCGCTGCAACACCGCTGAGGGTGAGATAGTACTGGACTCAGGAATTAATCTGGACGAGTTTGCCGATATGCCTGATCTTCTGCCTCCTGATGAACCTTCCGAATATCCTGAAATCCCACCCAACCTCCCTCTCCCACCACCTCTTCATCCATCCTCAACATTGCCACCGCCGTCCACTGACAGCCCCTCAGCTCACCCTCAGCCCACCATCTATGCTGTGGATTTGCCACAGGTCTGCCAGTTGCCATCGGTGTCAGGGTTGGAGGATCCCTCACCTCCGCCCTCCAGGCTCCGAGTCCCGGACTCCGCCTCGACCCATTGACCCAGGGGCTCCACCCCGTCTCCTAGCTCCCTCACCTCCACCATCACCCATCGATCCACCAGCTCCACCGGGCTCCCTCGTCCCTCCGGCTCCGCCTTGGTTGGCGTCGACCCGCCACCGCCTCAGGCCTCTGCTCCTCTGGCTACACCTTGTCGCTCTGTCCCACCGGCTCCGTTGGGCTCCTCCATCCCTCCAGCTCCACCTTGGTCCTCAGTCGCTCCGGCTCCACCACGGATCTCCGGATCTCCGCCTCGGTCGCCAGAGCCCTCGGCTCCACCCTGGCCCCCCAGATCCTCGGCATCCCCCTGGCTTGTTGGCTCTCCGTCTCCGCCTCATTCCTGCCTGACTCCTCCTGCTCCAGCTCCCTCTTGTCTCCGTCCTGGCTCCTTCCTCGTCTACTCCTCCATGGTCACTCCTGTCTCATCCGTGGCTCCTCCCTCCGTCAGAGCCACCCTGGTCATCGGCGTGCCTCCTAGCCTGCCCTTCTCCAGCACTTCGCCCTCCTCCTGAACCCCCGCCCTCCCTCCACCTTCTACGGCACGAGGTCGCGCCTTCCGGGAGGGGGGTGTGATGTCACAGATATGAACTCTGTTGTGCGTTTCATTTAGTTTCTGTCTTCTGTTCTGGTTTAGGCTCCTGTTTGCCCATATTTGGTTCTGTTCCCGTTGTCATTAGTGCATTAGTTCATTAGTCAATTATCAGTTAACCCTCAGCACCTGTATATCCCTCATTTACTGCCTTGTTTAAGATCTCTCCTTGGTTGTTTCAGTTGCTGGATATTATTGTTGTGAATGCTTGTGTTCCCTACTGTCTTGGATTAACCTTCATCGTCTGGAGATCTTATTAAAAGTCTATATTGAGTTATCTTCGTGTTTGTGCTCTTGACGTAAGCATGACAGAAGGAGAGATGAACAATTAGTTTAAAATAAATAATTATTTTTTTATTTGCAAATCAATGAATGAATGAATGATGGAAATAAAATATCCCTGAACCCCAGTTTGAAAATTCCTGTGGCCGTGTGCATGAAATGCTTCGACTAGTCTTACATCTTTTTTTTTTTTTACTAAGCCTGTAATACAATTTTTAAGTCAGTTACAAACAGTAAAAACATATATTAGTCTAATACAGGGGCGCCGGACAGGGGGTAATAGTGGAACAGAGTAACAGGGGCCCATGGCGGGGCACCATAACAAATTCAGTGCATAGGGCCCAGAATTCCTAGCAACGGCCCTGGTCTAATATGTTAAGACCCAGTCTTAACATAGCGGCCAAGTTTATGCAACTGGCACCTGGTTCGACCAGGAATTTTCCAAAGATGCATTGAAGAGTCATATGAAAGAGGCTTGAGACATATTGAGGACCATATGGTGTAGTCATACACAAAGACACAGCCCTCTTCTAAAGGTCCTGTATGTGACTGGAAGTCACAGAATCACCAGGGGAAACAGAAAGATCATTCTGGATTCTTTTCTTTCTGTCTTTCCCTTACAGTTACCGATAATCATCAACAGCAGTAGCTCTCCTCAGCTGCTGTGAGCACTAAAGTCAGAGTCAATCTCTCACACTCTGAATGTGATGTGGGCTCGGGTTAAGACACTGGGAGAGTTAGACTGAGGGTCTTAATGAGCTCCCGTGTTCATGTCTCTCTCCGGGCTCCAGGGACGGTAGCGGTGCAGGGCCGTGTGTGCCACTGTTGTGTGCTGAGATCTGCTCTTCCACCTTGGCTGTAATGAGTTCAGTCTGTCTGTCAAACTACCCACCTATCACTGTTGCGGTTATCATCAACAGCACAATTGTAGAGCTCAGAGGAACACATGTGTGCGTGATAACCACAATCCTCCTGAGGTGGCGGTGCCCGCTCAGGATCCCCCCGAGGCAGCGGTGCCCGCTCACAATGCTCCCGAGGCGACAGTGCCCGCTCACAATGCTCCCGAGGCAGCGGTACCTGCTCACAATCCTCCCGAGGTGGCGGTGGCCACTCAGGATCCCCCTGAGGCGGCGGTGCCCGCCGATATTCCCTCCGAGGCAGTTTAATACAAAGGGCCGAAAGCCAATCACACAGAGTACCTTTTTCATTTAAAAACACGAGTTGCAGTGGGATGGGGAAAAACCCGTCATAAAGTCTCGAGATATGTTTCTTCAAAGTTGAACTTGCATTAATTTTACATGGCTTTCAAAAGATGCGGCTCTTTTGTGCGAGATGCGAGTGCAACAGTGATAGATGTCCCTCTAGAAAATGCGTGAAATATGCGTTCTGTGTGAACAGCTTGGTTTCAGTTTTGACGTAAACAAGATCTTCTCCACATTGATGTTCTCTTTTCCCGCAATATTTGTAATTAAAAAGGCAGCAGCGCCGCATCTAGTGGCTTCTACTGGATTGCTTAACAAAAACATTCAAATGCTCCCGAGGCAGCAGTGCTCGCTCACAATGCTCCTGAGGCGGCGGTGCCCGCTCACGATCCTCCTGAGGCGGCGGTGCCTGCTCAGGATCCCCCTGAGGCGGCGGTGCCTGCTGATATTCCCTCCGAGGCAGTGGAGCTCGTTTCAGGCCTTCCCGAAGCGGCGGAGCCCGCTAGCTCTTTCTGCGAGATAGCGGGGCTCGCTTCAGGCCTCCTCGAGGCGGCGGAGCTTCCTGAAATGGCGGAGCCCGCTACAGATGGTTCCGAGGCGGCCGCCCCTGCTCACGATGTCCCCTCCGATGCGGGGGAGCTCGCTTCTGGCCTTCCCGAAGCGGCGGAGCCTGCTGATATTCCCTCTGGGGTGGGGGGGCTCATTTCAGGCCTTCTCGAAGTGGCGGAGCCCGCTGATGTTCTCTTCAAGGCGGCGGAGCTCGCTTCAGGTCTTCCCGAAGCAGCAGAGCCCGCTGATGTTACCTCCGAGGCAGCGGAGATCGCTTCAGGCCTTCCCGAAGCAGCAGAGCCCGCTGATGTTCCCTCCGAGGTGCCGGAGCTCACCTCATGCCTTCCCGAAGCGGCGGAGCCCTCTGATGTTCCCTCCGAGGCGGCGGAGCTCGTTGCAGGCCTTCCCGAAGCGGGGGAGCCCGCCATTGCCCGTTCCAAGGTGGCAGCTCCACACACACTGCTGTGGTGGCCACTGGATGCATAGTTTATTGCCTCAAAAGTCTTGCATACAAAAGTCCTTAGTCCTTTTCTCATTTTCACATTTTTGGGGTTTACATTTCTCTTCAAATTAAGTTTGTTGATTATTTACACGATTCATTGATACATTTCAGAGCAGGTAATGTTGTTTTAAGTCTTTATGTAGAAATTCAAAGTGGGAAATAAATGGGAAAAGTATTTCCAGAAAAAAAGCACTGAAAACCTACACACAATGTCTAAATGCAAAAGAATAACCAAAACTGTCCCATATAAAAAGTGTCTGATATAAACAGTTCCAATCCTTCAGGGTGAATTTTGCCCATATTTTTGGCTACTGGTAAATATAAACAGCCTATTTAGTTCCCCTCACTCTACAAGGGATATCATTGATTCCAAGTGTTTCAATATCCACTCTCCTTTTAACGGCTGGTGGTTTAATCACAATTAACCAGCTTGTTAGAATGTGAGGATGACCAAGTAAATGGTCTAGCACCAGATTTAGCTCAGTGGGAGGTGACAAATAAGATGACATTTCAGTGGTCCGTTCTCCTGATCAGAGGTGAAGCGACCAGTTTGATTCAGCATCTGATCTCATAGCACTAGCCAATCACACTTCATCGCTCTGTAGCTGGGTTCTTCTCCAGCTGTGGGCTCCTTCAGTCAGCCATTGAAGAACTGAAGCCTCTGTCTAATCCAAGCCTTTCATGTTGGGATTCTCAGATCAAGACCATTAAAGGGCTCATCTAACATTCGCTTTAGAAGTCACAAACATAGCTTCCTGTTCTATGGGTGGGCTGAAAGCCCATTTTCCATGTAGTGCACTGAGTTTTGACATATTAATACTGTAAAGATACTAGCAAAGCCTTTTAAAGCCAAGATCTGAAGCTCCAAAAATAGGCAAGCAGCAACGAGAAACGTCTACTCAACAATTGTATGGTCTGCACAGCTTTATAAAGACATCAATCCTTGGGTAAAAGCTGTTCTTACACTGTCTACTGAGATTACCGCCCTTGACCAACCAACCACATTTTCGTCTGATGTATCAAAACACTAGCTTGTATCCGTATTCACCCTTTGAGAGTTATGGACAGGTTACCGGACTACAAAAATGTCAAATGTAATTGAAGGTAAGTCTTCAAAACAACTCAGTAATCCCACACATTCTCCGCTCACCTCCGCCTACTGACCTCTTTGGTTGACAATGGTCTCAAGGGCTCTCTTAACAAGAGCAGCCTGATCCTGCAAAACTGACCGTCCTCATCACCCTGGCCTGCTTTTCTCTCACAACAGCCTAGTCTGTTAAATCAGTGTCTTGAAAAGGACGATTAAAATTGCACCTCTGCCTGGACCAGAAAGAAAACTCCATTGGAATTCCTTTCAGATTTACACTGGGGCTTTTCACAGGAACCCATTGACATTCACAGCTGCTCGGTTGAGGGGAAGTTCAGTGAAATTGATCTCTTTAGGCTGGTGGGTAATCACTGAGCTACAGCCAACCGGATTCAGCTCTGCTTGATGGCTGAGCAACCTTGGCCTAAGCTAAGCACTTTGTTCCCCACTGTTCCTTGAGCCTTTTCGAGGGTATCCAGCCAGCACAGTTGTGTGACTCCTGGGACAGTGTTTCAGTCATTAACAGGAACCAATAATTCATTTTTTAGAGTACATCAGCAGCAAGGCTAGCAAAAATACCTGGAATACTGCATTGCATAAATAACTAGGAATGTGTAAAACTGAAAACATATTTTCAAAATCGTCCAGTCAGCTAATCTGTCTTTAAACTGACATCCTGTCTTAAAAACACAATGCTCATGGCAGGACCAAAAAAAACAACAACAGCTAACTTTTCTATGATTATTATTAAGTTGATATATATAGCGTTGTCATTACAAACAATATTTATATTTGCACTATATGTTAATATAGAGGAAACAGACGAAAAGGGTAAACCTCACTACCAATAGTCAGATGCTGGATAACTAGAATTGAGATTGCTGATGCAGTAAAAAATGTAGTTCTTTCAATGTTTTAAAATCTATTCGTGAGAAGTTTGCTCTCTCTGCTATTAAACATGAGGGTTTGGATGATCTGTGTAAACGGGTTTGAGTAGCGGACATTACTGTAGTGATTCAAACGCCTACTCAAGTCCTTTTATTCTGTTTATCCATTGGCTTATCTATAGCAGCCATCACTGTACCACCTCAGATAGATAGTAAGATCTGGATTGTGACAATTCAGGCATTCAAAGATGTCTTTGTAAGCATTTAAACATGCTGACTGTACATTTTTCATGAAGTTGTGTGAATGAATACTCGCATTTGGCTCAAAGCATGTGGTGGAAGTAACCACTAAGGCTAAGAATCTTTGAAATGTGTAAAGTCCGACAAATATGTAGTCATCTCGTATTTTCACATGGAATGTTTCATATTAAAGTGAATTACCTCATTATGTCTTTCAGTCACTAAATACATTGTCATTAATGCACACTGTAGCTCAAAACCTAGAATAAATATATTTGCGCACAAACAGACACCAACTGCTAACATGGGAAAAAAGTTATTGGTACATTTTCAGAGGCAAAATCTATGTATAAAATGAAGAGAATGACTAGCAGTAGTAAAAGTAGTAATGCTAGCGTAGATTTTGAGAAGTCAAAACCAACAGCTTTTTCAGTAACAAGCTATTGTTTATTTCTGTTTTTATAAAAGTGTTAAAGATCACAGTCTTTCAGTGATCTTGTCATTATTTAATTTTAATGAATCACTACTTCAAAAAATAATGAAAAATAAATAAGAAATACTTACATCTAAAATATCTTAATTAGTCTAACAATTATGACTAGTGATGCTAATATTAAATCATTTAGTCAGATATCAGCATACAGCATTTTCTTCTAAAGTTATACTTAAGTCTTTATCAAAGCATCTGCTCAGGTGAAATCTCACACTATTCAAATATTATTACAATGTTGCTTATGGGAAACATAATGTGTTGTTCTGGAATATAAAATAAAACATTTCATTACAAGTTGGTGCATTGCATATTTCTGTGCAACCTATCATTGCTTAAGCCAAAAGTGCATGTAAGTGTGATTTAAATAAAAGTTTCTTCAAAAGTTAGACGTATAGTTACAGGGTCCTTCTCTTATTATGTTAATAGCAGGAATACATGAGAACCTAACCTCCCACACACAAACACACACATTTGCTGCAGCATACATGCAGCTGATGTGAATGGACAACAATAGCCAAGAGAAGCCAGCCAATTAATTTGTATTCATCTGAGATTGCTATCTGCATTTATCTGAGATCATAATCATTATGTAGTGTTTTTGAGAAGACTGCTCTCAAACATGATACTCTCACCAGCGGTGAGTTTAATTGTTTTGTTTTATCAATAGGATGCTCTTCTTTTAGATTTTAATAAGAGGTAAACAAAAACAAAACAAAACAAAACAAACAAATTTCAGTAAAAAAACAAACAAACAGAGAAAAGCCACAATTCCATCATGCATAAATCTAAATACATACAAACATACGTAAATGGAGAAAACAATAGCAGGCTCAATATGACTCAAACTGTGTTCCAAGCAAATTGCAATTAAAAACTACCAAAGTTCCATTGTATACATTCAGAAAACAGCCCATTTGGTATATATTCAATGAGCAAAATGAAATTGCTGGTATTATGTCAGAAAGTATTCTGACAAAAGCACTGAGACTACATAACCTTAAACTAATTTATATCAGGTGACGTGAAACTAATTGCCTAATTACTAACACAATTGCTTGTTAAATGTGTCCTTAACAGATAAATAGATCACTGCAAAAAATACTGTCACAAATACCGGAATTTAAAATGTCACAGTGGATGAAGAGCACAGAAGCTGTAACACTCCTATCAGGTATTACATATTCCTGTGAATAAAAATGAATGTACTACATCAGAGCAAAGTCATTTCCTCTCTCCACAATATACATTCTGCAACAATAGAGATCAAACTCATCTGGTCAATCTTAATGCAATGAATCACAGCACAAGGGATCTATCCGATCAATGGAAAATGAGTATTATTTTGCTATTGTTACAGTTGCAAAGAAAAAGAAAAAAGATCAGTGATGCTATAAACTTAAATCAGATATTTTAAACCATCACCGGGACCAGAAACAAACTGCAAAAGCAGAGGCCAGTTTTCCGGATGCCATCAAGTATAAGAAGCAATTTCAGCTCAATACCCTATGGGTGCTCCAGGGCAGCAGTTCAAACATTTTTTTTTCTAGGCGAATCCAACAAATCACATCAGTGGATTAACTGTCGGAATAACTGTTGTGTTTGAAGCTCTCGGTTCTAATGTTACAGGTCACAAATTCTCTCGCAGTAGCCTCAGCTACATTCAGCACTAGCTTCATGGCAAGACTCGCCATGTGCTTACAGTGTATTACTGCAGATTAGTAGCAGAAGAGTTTGTATGTGTGTAGAGAGAGAGAGAGAGAGAGAGAGAGAGAGAGAGAGAGCAGGTGTGTGTGCGTGTGTGTGTGCACTGTATGGTAATAATGGTGGAATAATGAGAGTCTGTGCTTATGTTTTTCCTGTTGCGGTTGCTTGTTATCTCTGAGAGTCAGCAGGCCAGAGCAACAGGTTTCAACCGACATACACCCCCACACACACACACATACAAATGTAAGGACAACACAAATATGAAGGACAATTCATAATGTGCAACTACTTTTCCAATATGGTTTTTCTTAACTGTCTTAAATAAGCCATTTGTACATGAACATCCCTAATCCAAAATGAAGAAATAAGGACTGTCAGATAGATAGATTTGTTTGTTTACTTATTTTGTATTATTATTCTCACTTTTTTTCATATATTTACACAAAATAGAAAATAATTTTAATACTGACCATTTAACAATTATCGGCTACCCATTCAAACAATTATCAGCTTATCGGTATCTTCCAGAATTGAGATATCACGCATCCCTGCCAAAATGCAAACGCCTCAAAGCAGCTCTGGGCAAACACATACTTCACAGAATGTAAAAAAAACCTCCCACCCCCACCCCCTCTCCAGCAACATGCTTTAAATATGGTACAGATATGAGGAAAAGCAATCTAAACTCACTCTATTTTTGTTTTGATTTTCATCTTTTTTTCTCACCTCACTCTGTGATTTCATTTGAGAATTGGGAAACATAATGTTCTGCCATCACAGAACAATGGCCAGAAAAGAACCTTGGGCTTATTGAATTTTAATAAGGTTCTCCAGGCAACTTTCCCTCGCCGTAATTGCTTTGTGTATTTCCCCTATGGGGACCCTGCTTCTTGTTTGTTATCGACACAAAGCTGCTGAAATCACAGCTCTCTCTCTCCCTTTCTCTCAGTCATCGCCTCACTTACACCATCTCAATTTTTTTAATTAACGTTAAATTAAACATTAATTAAGCTTTAAGTTGATATTCATATGCCGTAATTATCATCAACTTCCCATGTTGTTCAAAAAAAAAAAACATACCTACAGTGGCCGCAAAAAGTACCTGCATCAAATCCAGATTCCACAAAAACCCAACAGCAACAGTTTGCAATACTGTGAGAGTTAGACAGTTTAAAAGTAAGACTTACTCACATCATATTCAGCAAACGTTGCATCACTTTGAACTGGTAGGTGGACCATGAGAAATAACAGTGTCAAGGTATTTGTCACGTTGCAGATGTCACACCATCCTACATCGTAATGTCACATACGACGTATCTTACTCTCACAGATGGCAGATCAGGTGTGAATCACCTTTTAATTTCCTTGAGCGATTCATTACAGCTTCTAATTTTAAACCAGTGTAACACCAGGCTTATGACTTCTTATGACAGAATGCCTCAGATTCTAACGGAGCTATGAAAGTTAACTTTTCGCACACAGGAAAATGTTGCTCTCCTACCACTTTTCCTGCAGAGAAATTGTGCGCCCTTAGGTCAAAGTGAGCGGCGGAGAAATTAGCCTGCTACGCTGATAGCAAAACAACTTCTTTTTTCATGAAATGTGAGAACAAAGAAGGAACGGCTGTCATAACAGATGCAGAGTCTGCTGTGAAGTGTTCAGAGAGAAAGGAAGAGACATTTATTCCCTTTCACTATAAAAGTACCTTAAATGGTGCCTCTCCAGTTTCTGCTTTAGTTGTCGTGTCACTGTCCCAGCTCTCATGATGTCCCAACAAACTTAAATCTGCATGTCATGGCTGTTATAGATTTCAATGGCTGTCTGAGATTCTCAGTGCATCTTGCATTAATAAGTGTTTTATATCCGGATAGCATTCTGGGCATTCATTATCTGGACTACATTTAAACTTTGCATTTCAAGTCACCTCAAATGTGATCGGATAGAGATCTAATCACACTAAGCTGTACAAAATGTAAAACTTTCATATTACATCAGAGATTGAATTAATCTGAAACTGAATGTTTTAATGTTTTAACAACATTAAAATGTTTGACAAATAAAATGTAAGGTATTTTGGTCGATGTACTTTAAAAGTATTCTCAAACATGCCCTGTGAAAGGAGTCCGGGAGAGAGACATGAATGAGAAATTGTGATTTCAAGTAAATGGAATTAAAGTTGTGACCAGATTGTTAAACAGAAGTCTTATTTTTTGTTGTTTTTTAGTTTTTTCCACATTACAAGAGCAGAATAAAAATAACAAGAACCCAAAGCACAGCAATCAGTAAAAGTAAATGCAGTTCTTGTGATATCAATGTCAAATTAAAAATACTGAAAGACATTATACTGAATACTGAAAGTTGTTATGCATGCATTGTTTTATATTTGTGACTTTTCAATGGTTAAAGTTATTATTATTTATTATTATTAATATTATTATTTTAAGTACCTTTTTTTTGGACTGAATTAATAAATCAAATGTATCAGTTTTGTCAACTACCTGTTGTAAATAAGTGCAAAATATGAATTGCAAAAACCCATGTTAATACCAAATGTAAATAAAAGGAGACACAGGAAATACAAAATAAACTGACAAATGATGCAGAGCAATAGGAGAGAGGTGGTGTCACACT